>NC_090265.1:1419715346-1420019989 GCF_040414725.1 Anabrus simplex | reverse complement strand
TTTTTAAGGTTTCCAATTTTGAACAATTCCTAGTTTGAAAGACGATACAAAAGCATGGGAACTGATTTCTAATCACAGCACACCGCCGAAAAGGTTATCATTATTATTATTATTAAATTCAAGTTCGGGTAAATTTCGATTCGTAATTCCGGCAGAGGCATTCCATGTGACACGAACCAACTAGTACAATCACTTTGACGAAATCGTAGCAGATGAAGTTAGAGGAAAAATTTTAAACTTACAGTCTTGGCGGTGACGTTAAAGAAGGACGCTGTACTTACATTAGGCCGTAGTTCAAACAAATAAAATTAGTAAATACAACATCTGCGATACTCCAAAAGTTCGTCCAGAGTACAGGAACACATAAATCGGGGAATGTGACCCCGAATATCTACTGGATCAACCAGGCACCATCTTGAAATTGAATATCATAGCGGAGCTATGCGCGCACGTCTGTTCAGCTTCCATGTTCTCGGCAGACCCCTCTCTCTTGCTCTAACAATGGTAAGCGGAAGTTGGCTTAGTTACTCCAGGATCGTACTGCGCGGAGGTTGCGCAGTAGGTTACAGTCCACGGAACTGGTAGGGCATATTAACTAACAGAGTTTACAGTCCCAACGTAACTTTGAGTAGGTGCGTATAATCAAGTTTCAAATAAATAGTAACTCACCCACAGTCGTAGGAGCAGTTCATGAATTTAAGTTACTATGAGAATTAAGTCCATATCTCGCAGGGAGATGAAACGAAATAATTTCAACAGAGATAAACTCCAATTTGAAAATGTCAAACAAGGGGACAATTTATTAGTTCCGTCATAGCCTCCCGCCCAGAAACCACACGTACACTCGTACTTTATGTTACACATACCACGGTGGTCCAGAAGTATACTAAATTTTGGTGAAGGAGTCCATATGAGTAAACGACACACCAAGATAAGTTCACTTCCATGCACTCCCTTAACATGATTGCATTATGTCCCAGAAACACCAACATACCAATGTATATGCCTTCCAATTGTAGTTAGTATTTTAAACCCAATGCATGCTTAGTACAGATATTAATATTTAGAAATTTCATGATCCGTATTGAAGTTAATGGTTAACGATCGTTGAACGATATGTGATTTTTTCACATTAATAAATATCTTTGTATTGAATAGGAGGAACCTTCTTAATTTTTAAATATTGTAATAGTACAGATATCACAAGAATAATAAGTCTGTTGTACTACACCAGCCACATAACCAAAATGTTGATTCGTAATTCACGTACAGTAGATGAATACCCGGAATTATCTTCTTCAAAAGAAAATTAATTTGCAAGTTCTTGGTAATTTCTTTTTAACATAATTATATCACTTCTTTACCCGAACATGTTTCAATTAACGAATGGAAAATTCCCAAACATCAAGTTTAAACCTTTTGAGATAGTAATAGAGATTTTCTCAATCTGAATATCAGTTTTATTTATCGAGTTCCCATTTACCTACTAAGAAATGCAATCTTCAATTTCAATACAAAGATTAAACGAACGTTACCACCCGAAAAGGAAGGAACGCAAGGGAGCAAGGAACAGGGAACAAGAAAGGATCATAAATTGGTGTATGTCGTACTACATGATACCCAAGATCCAAGTATTAGCATTAATTCAAATTTTTTACTTGGGCTCGATTGAACTAGGGCCCGAGTATACCACAAAAAATACCCCAAATAATGCATAACACAAGCAGAAACTAGGTAACCAGAACTAATTCCAACAAGTAGGACAGAACAGAGGCAGATCTTCAACATAGCGAGCTTGCAAAATTCCAAAATTTCTCAAATACACCAGTAAAGATACCAAATGAATTTCCAACTAAATTAGGCTCAACATTCACATCCACACCATGCATAACTAAATTGAACAAGAACAAGGGGAGGCAACCAATACACAATTGATTAGCAAAGTTTCAGGTGACCAGGAATAGGATATTCAATATGGAAAATTCCAGGGCTTAAAAGGTAAACAAATTCCGAGCAAGGGAAAAGTAAGGCAGGATCGGTTGGAGACCTCAATAATTTCAAGATGGAGGGTGCGCAATAGGGTTAGTCATCAAACAACTGATCAACCAACTAACACCAAGCTACCAAAACTTACAGATCAAGATTTAATACAACATAGGACCATAATTAGCTCCATGGAACCAACAGGACAGAAATAGGGACAGGAGAAACTCAGGAGGGAACACAATCTGGAACCAAGTAACCAACCCACTACACGGTATGACCAAAAATATTCGTTCCACTACTGGACATCTGATCAAAATTAAAGGCAATGAAACACCTCAGATCAGAAGACCGACAAGGAAGGTAACGAGCAATGACCTACACTACGTAAACCACCGGTTGTTCTTTACAGAACCTCGGCAATAATCTGGTCTAGTAATATGTGATATTCACATCACACTGTCCCTTTATGGCAACAGGCACCTTTTCCTATCCGCCAGGAGAGCAGGCAAATAAAATATAAATGGTGGAATACAAGTCAAGTCCATGTAAAATGCTCAAAGTAACATGAAGAAGGCAGTTCACTACTAATGGACCCCATAATCCATCAGCAGTAAGATTCCAGCACCGACTAGGGGAGTACTGGTTAATCCCATAGTTAACAAGCAAACCCGCAGAACAGTAGGATGACCAACGAACAATGTCAACAGACACGAAAAGATCCACTGAGAGAAAAACACCAGTGGCAGATAAAATTAAAATGAGCATTACAGAAGAACCAATAACAGATACAATGACATCTGATCAACCAGAAATGCAGGGAGACAGGAAATGAAGAAACCAGGAAACACGAAACCAGCAAGGTACAACAAGGTAAGATAGTTCCAAAAGAGAAGTAAATCCATGCGAGGGGTTATTCCCAAATCTACAGAGACACAAGGTAAAACATCAAGGCAACACATCGCCCTTACCTGACATGCCATAATCACAATTACACACACCACAATAATAATAGTAAAACCATAATGACTACCCCAAGCCACGTGTTAGCCCTTAAAGGGATAAAAGGAATACACCATCCTCAACAACATACTCAGTAATCAGTATGCAAATCCCAAAATTAAACTTACGGTACCGTAGTCTTTCCTTCAAACACAGGATCACGACCAAACCATTACAGGAACTTAGTCCTCAGGTGTTATGATCCTACTGCATCACTCAATTCCATAACAATAAGTAGATAAGGTAGAGGGTTGCACAGAACTCACAACTCGAAATGGAACTAGGCAAATAAGGATAGGTTAAATGAATTTTGCAGAAGAACTATACCTAGACACATAATGACTTCAACAGGGTACCAGGTCAGATATGCCAAGAACTACCAAATACAAGAACCTCCATATATGATCAAACATTTACTCTAGAATGACAAGATGATCAAGATTTCCAGATAAAACCACCTAGTTTAATTATTCCACACCAGAAAATTCACCAGCAAGTACACTTGAGGCAGGCCACACACCGTACGAAAACTTTACAACCAGGTAATAAACACAATGAATAAGAGGGCATGAGACACAATGGAAACAGAGAACCACATGCAATCAATAGTTAGTAAAAGGGAAAACAAGAAAAGAAAGTAAAATATCCAAGCACGAGAGCAACAAGTCACCCACTCTAACGCCGATTAACACAGTTCAATAATAACCCATAACTACCCAATAACAGATGATATAAGGTAACATGTCTCCGTCCACCACCTAACGACACACCAAACCGACACGAACAGCAAGACAGGGTAAAAATGGAAACCACTCATGCAAAAAGCACAGCCAAGTCTCGCAGCTAGCACTGATCAGCAATCGCACAGCAAACATGGAAACACATCACCACCGACTGGTTGTATAATACATAAATGATGACTTCCAAGTAGATATAAGGCTCTACACTTTAAAGTCAAGTTCCCCTCGGGACTAATGGTAACAAAACAAGGTTAGGAAACATTTACCAGACCAAGTAAAGGTAAAGGTTTTTGAGGTAACAACCGGCCCAATGTAAAGAAACATCACAGGCAGGATTAATTTTAAAGTTCAACAATCATCAAGAATCAAGTACTCGAAAGAAACAGTTACAGGCGTGCACACAATCCCATTTGGGCCAAAGTAAAGGCATAATTTCAATCGCACAGAGCAAATAACAGTAACACACACATGCCAACCACATAAACCAGGAAAAGTTTAAAACGGGTTCATAGACACTAACGATGGGAGGGTACGATGAAATGCCAAACAGTTCAGCAGTAAATCACACCCATACTGACCAGGCACAAGGTAGACATGCCAATAGATAAGTACATGCAAGGTTCACACGCTGTTAGCAACACAGTAGGTAAAATTAACAACGATAGTTTCTCGCAGAATGGTTTTAGCACGTACACAGTCAAAGCATCATGTCAGGTAATACAATAAAAATAATAACAAACCTGGGAAGCAATATAAAACGCCAGGACAGATAATGTAATAAGTTCCCAGAGTACAGGTCAACGATCATAATTCATAAAACAAATAACGTCACACGCGACATATCCGAGCAAAACCAATAACTCGATAAAACGCAATTAATTCAATAACCACAGATTAAATCATTTTCGCAGGTAGACAATGAAAATACTCAACAATTAACCATGAAGAAAATCACAGAGCACCCAGCAAACTGTGGTACACTCGTAGCCCAAAGCCAATCGATTCGTGCTCAAGTGTCGATCATTTCACAATTTTTTAAGATAAATTCAAAAGTTAGAGTAATTGATAAAGTTAAAACTCACCAATTTACGAAGAAACAAAGAAGGAAAAGATACAAGGTACCTGAAAGCAGTAAGGCAGGCAGGAAACACACGAACAGCGGCTGGTAGAGGAATACCAACACGTGCTCAATCCAAGAAGGTAGCACACAGCTCGACAGCGAACCGGACAAAACACCCCGAAGATATTAACATGAAACAAATTTTTGAAAGAGCAAAAGATCCTCAGAAGGATTATGGGTCCCATTAAAGAAGGAGATGGCTACAGAATCAGGCACAACAAGGAACTGTACAGTAAAATAGAGAGCATTACAACAGCTGTGAGGAAGAGAAGACTAATCTTCTATGGTCATGTAGTCAGGATGGACAACCAGAGACTCACTTCAAGAATCTTCAACACTGTATCTAGAGGGAAAGCAACAAATGCCAAATGGACGAATTTAGTATGGAAAGACCTACAATACCTAAACATTGATCACATTGACATTTACAACCGAGATAAATTCCGAAAGTTAGTCAAGACATCTGACTCTCTCCAGTCACTAACAACTAAATCACTGCGTCCAGGAGTAGGAGTGAAATGGACTCAAGAAAGAAAAGACATCCATAGCGCTAGAATGAAATAATACTGGGCTAAGAGGAAGAAAAGAGCTCACCAGAGTTAAGAACCACGTGGTCCATCGTAGGCCTAAACGAAGAAGAAGAAGAAGAAACACATTTTTGTACAGTTAAACAAGATGAATGCATTTTCTATACAATTTTTTTTAAATAGATATCTTAACATGCCTTTCATAACCCAGACACACCTTTTAAAACCATACAGTGACAACGTTAGGGGGATGCCAAGAGGGTCAGCTACGAACCCACGAAACACAATAACACAAGGCTCTACTAACAGGCAAACAATTCTGAAGGGACAGCTCGCATACCGCACAGAGCGAACGGAAAACAAATGACAACAAACGCTCTACTACCACTGACTATCCCGCACAAACACCCATCCCCACAGTGTCCGCACAGGTAGCAACAAGACAAGAAAATAGGGGGGGGAAAAAAAAAAAACAAGGTGGAAGCAAAATCACTCAAAAAGAAATAACCCCAAAGGTACTTACCACGAAAATGACAGGCGACCAGAGTCTGCGGAAAGAATGAAAATAACTATCACTGTATGGTTTCAAATGTCTACAATAATAACACGTCCAGGTACTTTTGAAATAAATAAATATATTTAATAAGAGAAAGAAGTAATATTAAGATAACTCTGGACTCAGAACATCAGCAGGAATAAGAAAAATATAAAAAGAGAAATAAAACCAAAACACAACTAACCTACGGTTCGAACCGGCCTAACATACTGGGACCCAATATTAATTTCAGTACTAGCCTAACCTGCCTTCTTATTTATAAATTACAAATAAATCATGATACGGTTTAAAGGCTTTTGGTTTAGATTAATTCTTTATGCACCATAAACTTAGTTAATTTGCATGAAATAAATTTTGTTAAGTTAACTTTTCTTCTCTTAGAAAATACACTAAGCGAATAAAGAAATTCTTTGAGGTACTAAGCGAGAAGGTTACACAAGTTTGATTATAACCACACGCAAATAGAGAAAAACAAGGAAAAACCCGAAATTAAATTGGGGAAAAATCAGGAAAATCATATCACGCGGGTAAACAGAGATACCAAGAAATAAATCAATCACCAAAGATAAACGAGCCAAAAATTAAGGACAAACTTAGCTTTCAACATTACAGCATCCCACCAGAGCATTAAAACCATATTTTTTTTTGTCAACAACTTACAAATCCGTCCCCATAGCAACAACAACAATTAATGTTTACTCCAGAGGGAGTGAAACAATCCCAATCAAAATCGCAACAATGCCATCAACAGACCACATGAAAAATCGAAAAACAATTTCCCAGAGGGAAAAGGAAAACCCAAAAAAAAAAAGGCAGAAATAAGCAGAAAATCCACACAGAAAAACCTTATACAACTGCCTCGCTTAGTATCTTTCATTACCCTAATACAGCCCTTCTAACAAGGGTTTAAGACATCACCTTTTTTTTAAAAAAAGAAAAAAACGGAAAGGTGAGCAGAATAAATATTACAGTATTAGTAACACATTTTTAAGGTTTCCAATTTTGAACAATTCCTAGTTTGAAAGACGATACAAAAGCATGGGAACTGATTTCTAATCACAGCACACCGCCGAAAAGGTTATCATTATTATTATTATTAAATTCAAGTTCGGGTAAATTTCGATTCGTAATTCCGGCAGAGGCATTCCATGTGACACGAACCAACTAGTACAATCACTTTGACAAAATCGTAGCAGATGAAGTTAGAGGAAAAATTTTAAACTTACAGTCTTGGCGGTGACGTTGAAGAAGGACGCTGTACTTACATTAGGCCGTAGTTCAAACAAATAAAATTAGTAAATACAACATCTGCGATACTCCAAAAGTTCGTCCAGAGTACAGGAACACATAAATCGGGGAATGTGACCCCGAATATCTACTGGATCAACCAGGCACCATCTTGAAATTGAATATCATAGCGGAGCTATGCGCGCACGTCTGTTCAGCTTCCATGTTCTCGGCAGACCCCTCTCTCTTGCTCTAACAATGGTAAGCGGAAGTTGGCTTAGTTACTCCAGGATCGTACTGCGCGGAGGTTGCGCAGTAGGTTACAGTCCACGGAACTGGTAGGGCATATTAACTAACAGAGTTTACAGTCCCAACGTAACTTTGAGTAGTTGCGTATAATCAAGTTTCAAATAAATAGTAACTCACCCACAGTCGTAGGAGCAGTTCATGAATTTAAGTTACTATGAGAATTAAGTCTCGCAGGGAGATGAAACGAAATAATTTCAACAGAGATAAACTCCAACTCGAAAATGTCAAACAAGGGGACAATTTATTAGTTCCGTCATACCATTGAAGTGTAAATATGTATGTATGTATGTATGAGATGTGCTACTGCCTAATCACTGACATTTGCAGTGGAGATTTGGACACTGACAAGAAGACAGGAGAATAAAATCCTGGCCAGTGAAACTGACTTTATTTTTATTTTTTTAGTAGTGTTATAAACAAGAAAGGACAGAGTAAGAGAAGAAGAAGGAAATAGAAGTGGAAAATCTTTACAAAAGAATGGAGAGGGATAAACTTAGAAGGTTTGGACATACCACGAGGATGGTGTGGATATGATAAAGAGGATGGAAATGGAAAGGATCGTGAAACAGATGATGGAGACCCAGATAAGAGGAGGGAGAGTGTAACAGCTTAAAGGACTCGCTGCACGCTTGTTGTGAAAATTGTAACTTGACAATCTACCTTATTAACATCATTTGCCCAACCGCTGGGCAACACTTGTAATTTTAACAAGAAATGCTCTACTTTTGTGGTAAAAATTATAACTTACTGAAATGTTCACAAGAATCACATGAATGACTAAATTTATTGGGCCACAAACCTACTATGCTGGCATAGCAGGGGGAGAGGTGATACTCCCACGTGGCACGTCCCAGGTGGCGGATAGCGGGGTCTTAACCAGCTTGCCAGTGGACTTGAGGAAAATAAAATTCTTCTCGCAGACCAAACACACAACCCCCTGTGGGTGGAGGACGCAGACGAAGAATACACACACGGTATCCCCTGCCTGTCATAAGGGGCGACCAAGGGATGATCAAATTAGAACCATGAGACTACTTGTGATTAGTACCACCACGTGGGGAACACCATGGGTCGCTTTTACTTGCACGTAGTACCACTATGTTAGGTACCAACTTGAAGGTGTTGGCCAAAGAAAGACAAGGGCCATGAAAGGCATAAAAATGAAAGACTACCTAAGCCTCAAGTGCTCTAATATTGTTGAGATCAGAAAAGAATAAGAGTTGACCAAGGGAGGCCGTATAGGATAGATGAATGTGAGGAGCCTGGCACAAGTAAGTGGAAGCAATGCCATGACTCAGTTAATTGCCCCATGGTCACCAACCCATGCCACGACCTCCCCTCCCCCCTCTTAGTCACCTCTTACGGCAGGCGGGAGATACCATGGGTGTCATTTTACTGCTTCCACCCACAGGGGGTCGATCATTAACTCCCAACAATTACACTCACTCATAACTTAAACGTATCACCGTACACAAATTATGCACTCGGTGAGACACTTCCACAACACTGCTCTCAGTACCAACATATTGAGTTCACCATCCTGTTTATGATGAATAACAGTGTTTAGAAGAATGAATTTATTTACTCGTGTCAGAAGCATACTTAATCATACAGTTAAAAATAAAGTAATAATTAAACCATTTACAAAAATTAACAGACAAAGGAAATTGACCAAATTTACTGTACATCTAGATGATATTTTTCCAAAACTGGGCCACACCTAGGGTGTTGCCATCAGCAAGCATTAAATCTTGCTCTGAGCATGAAAATGGGCAGAGATGACATTGATACATATGGCTCACTGTTTGTTCTTCACCACAGTCGCACTTGCTATCCTCTGATGTGAAGCCCCATAACTTAAGTGAGGACTTAGCCCTGCCGACACCAGTTCTTAACCGGTTAAGGGACCTCCAAACACTCCAGTCTTCATTGTAGCCAGCCGGAAGTTGTTCACGCGGCTCCATCCATTCTTGTTGCTTTGATTTCCACAAGGAAAGTCATGCCTTATCTGGTGGTCCTTTCAAGGGCTTTGATGTCTGGAGGAAACTTTTCCTGGATTTCAGCCTAGATTGAGATTGTTGGTGATCAAACAGCGGGTGAGCTTCAACGTTCTGAAGCTTCAGTCGTTCTTGATCAGCAGAGACTTTTCGATGAAAACTTGGAGGTGCAACGCCAGCAAGACAGTATAGCTTCTCAACAGGGGTAGGTTTCAGGTATCCTGTGATTAATCTACAAGCTTCATTTAGGGCAGGGTCCACAGTGTTGGTGTGGGATGATCTATACCACACAGGGGATGCGTATTCTGCAGCAGAGTAACACAGAGCCAATGCAGTGGTTCTAAGAACTTGTGGCTTTGCACCCCAGTTTGTACCTCTCAGTTTCCTCAGGATGTTGTTTCTAGCACTGACTTTGTGTTTGATGTTGGAACAGTGTTTTCTGAAATTGAGGGAGCGGTCCAGCATTACCCCTAGGTACTTTGGGGTGAAAGAATGTTCCAAGGGGGCTCCATTCCAGGAGACATGTAATTAATTTCCTTGATGCCTCTCTGTTCTTGAGGTGGAAAGCACAAAGCAGAGATTTTGATGGATTCGGCTTTAGGTCGTTAGCCTTGTAATATGTGCCTAATTCCTTCAGAACACTGTCAAGAGTGAGTTCTACCTCTTCAAAAGTTGCACTCTGGCAGGCTAGTGCAAGGTCATCTGCATATATAAAACTTCTTGTTTTGTTAGGGAGTCGTTGGTCATTGGTATAAATATTAAATATTAATGGAGCCAGTACACTTCCTTGGGGCAGTCCATTTTTCTGTGATCTCCATCTGCTTCTTTGTCCTTGAAAGTCAACAAAAACCTGCAGTTCTGCAACAAGGTAGACATCAATGGGGTAAGTTTTGAATGTTTTGTGAGTGTAAAGATCTTATGAAGCAGTATATCCCTTTCAGACCGTGTACGCACAATTGTGCGGGTTTGTATTTTATTTATGTCTGAGCTTATTTGACGTTTTCTTGGCGCTAGACCGGACTGCAGTGCTTGTGCGGGACACCTAGCATGTACTTCAGCTGTTTTTATTTAGTACTTGACCACCAGGGGGCAGGAAGAAGAGTTTAAAAATACAGTTCATTAGCAATATGGCAGGAAGCAGTAATGCCTAAAGTAAATATTTATTTATTGCATTCATATTAATCTAGAAGCTTTACTGAACATCAGAATATAATCAATGAAGTGTGTAGATTGTGTAGCAAATGTAAATTGTGAACTTACAACATCGTACGTAATACCATGAGGTTTTGAATGTTGATACACACATATGTGCGGGCTAGGTTTCCTTACAGGCAATGCATGCAGGAGTGCTGGGTGCTGTCACAAAAAGGACTGTGAAAGAAAAACTCGTACTCTATATGAGAAATGTAATGTATAAGATTTTAATTGTTTAAAATCGTTCCACACTGCAAAATAGAACATTTGATCATGTACATGTGCATATTCACATGTACTGAGTTGAATTTTTTATTTTTTTTTACTTTTTGCAAGTAGTGAATGAAGTCCTGACACGCACAATTGTGTGGGTCCTGTTTTTCAGCCGATAGTTATTATTTTGTAAAATAAACTGTAAAAACATGTATTTGAGAGCATTTTAGTAAGTTTTTGACGTTTTGACACCTCAAGATTTCCTTCAGGTCTGACGACAAGTTGCTGCTGCCAAAAGGGCGGTAATAGGAAAACTCCTCCTCAGTGTAGAAAATTAACGTTTACTTGCATTTGAACTAAGATTTAATTGTTTTAAATTATTCCCCACTGTAAAATAGAACATTTGATCATGTACATATGTCTGTTCACATGCATTGAGGTAATTTTTCTCTTTTGTAAGTAGTGACGTAAGTCCTGACACGCACAATTGTGTGGGTGCTTTTTTTTCAGATGTTAATTTTTATTTTGTAGAATAAACTAAAAATATATGTATTTAAGAGCATTTTAGTCAGTTTTCGACGTACAAACAAAAATTCACACCGCCAGTTTTCTTTCAGGTCTGAAAGGGATATGGTGGTTCACTGTATCATATGCAGCACTGAGGTCAATAAAAGCTACCCCTGTAATTTGTCAATTTTCAAAACCATCCTCAATGTATTGTCTTGTCATGTCTTTTAACACTGAAGGCATATCATCTTGTAAATAAGAGTTGCTGAGCTAAGTTAGTAGAGAACAAAACGGACATTGTGTGCATCCAAGAATCTCACAGAGATATTAACCGGGTGCTACCCAGAATTCATGACATACGACTTATTGCTGAAATACCTCATAGCAAATATGGAAGTGCCATATTTACAAAACCTGAAGCCTCGATTCTCTCAACGGCATTTACAATAGAGAATGAGATTGAAATTATAACTATTGAACTTTCCAACTGTACAGTTACATTGATCTACAAGCCTCCAGCCTCCAATTTCTCCTTCAAAGAACCAGTGAACTTTAGAAACCAGAAAGTGAATTTTTAGAAACCAGAAAGTGAATTTTGTGGTGGAAGATTTTAATTGTCACAGTACCAAATGGGGTTATGAACACAGTGATGACAATGGCGAGCTACTACAACACTGGGCAGATGCTATGGAACTGTCTCTTATTCATGATAGTAAACTGCCACCTTCTTTTAACAGTGGCCGTTGGAGAAGAGGATATGATCCAGATTTGATCTTCGTTACTAATAACATAGCACAACAATGCAGCAAGGGAGTATGCAACCCAGTCCCCAAGTCTCAACACAGACCAATCCTATGTCAGTTGTACTCCGCTATCCGACCTCAGTATGTTCCCTTTCGTCGCAGATACAATTTCAAAAAGGCAGGCTGGTCAAAATTCTCCGCTGTACTGGATGATATGGTCCAAAACATCAAACCAGTTCCTGAAGCATATGAACAGTTCACTGAGGCTGTTAAGAAAAATTCTCGTATTCCCCATGGATCACAGAGACTTACAGTAATTGAAAATCTTCCACCTTTTTGATACAAGACGCAAAGCAGCTTCAAACGTAGCCACTCCAGGGTCATGGTAGATTTGGAGTTTAACAACAGTAAGAAATTGAGACAAAGCTCCCTTCTCAAAAGTGAACGGCAATCAGCTCCATAGTTCCGCATTAGACTCAATTTAGAGCACATTAAGCAAGCTCAAAATAAATAACAGCCACCTGGAAGGAGTGAAAGAAATGAACAGTCAACAATAATTAGAACAGTGTCAAGAAGTCAATCATTTTTAAAAGAAGCTTTTAACTGGAAGACAAACAGATATTTTTAGTGCAACAGAGTTGAAA
Organism: Anabrus simplex; assembly: GCF_040414725.1. Taxonomy (NCBI): domain Eukaryota; kingdom Metazoa; phylum Arthropoda; class Insecta; order Orthoptera; family Tettigoniidae; genus Anabrus; species Anabrus simplex. The sequence continues at coordinate 1,420,007,227 of NC_090265.1, read as the reverse complement.
CTTTTAACAGCTATTCCAAATGAATAGATACAGTTTTTTAAACAGTCTATCTATGTATTCATCCTGTCTCATTTCATCAACTCATTAACCCCCACATTGTTTTAACATCATTTTAATTTGATTTGTATTCAGATAGTTTTTAAGAGAAACAATGTACCTGAAAATAATGTACTCAGAAACTTAGCAATTCACCTAAGCTTAACAACAGCTGAAGATGTTCTCAAGTGAGAACTGTTTATAATTAATTAATTTGCTAAAAAGCAAATAAAAAGTATCAAAAAGGTGGAAGATTTTCAATTACTGTAAGTCTCTGTGATTAGAATTTGATACGGACAATGAAGCTGATTACTTGCAACTCCCCGTGGATGTCGCACCAGTTACATCGAAGGTCTTAATCTGGATACAGTCTCGCAACTAGAGGACTACTACAAGCTATTCGAACAGAACTAAATGGGTGAGGAAACTATTAAAGCAGCAAACACCCAAACTTCTCTAATAGCCTCATCGAAAAGAGAGAGCTGATCAAAATTAATGGAAGAATTTGATATATGAACATGAAAACAAGAATAATAGTTAACACCACCTTTCCAATACTTATCTTTCCTTATATTTAGGAAATAAACATTACAACAGGCATTATAAGATGGGACATGTTTCGCTTAACTGTCATAAGCATCATCAGCCAAAATAAATCTTAGCCTAAAGTTAGGTCAGGGCCCCGAACCTAGTGTCCTTAAAATATATGGTACCCTAAGAATCAACATTTACATTTAGAAAATCAAATAGGCTTAAAACTAGTGTGAAAAAAACATAGAATGTTACAACATGGCTAAGAGAAAAACACACAATCGTGTTGAAACACAGGATAAAAACAGAAAGTACAATACAGAGCTGGTAGTGAAATAATTAAAATCGTTAGGATATCATTGCTACCAGTCTGTCAATCAGAAATGTTCAAACATAAAACAAGAGTGAAAATATATAAGAGTGGCTAAGTGAAAAAAACACATAATCGTGTTGCCAGAGGTTAAAAACATAAGGTACAACACAGAGCTGGCAGTGTAATAATCAAACTCATTGCTATCAGTCAGTTAATAAGAATGTTCATACATAACAAAAATGATGATTATATTCTTTTGAATGAAGAAATAATTAAATCTCACTCTTGTATAGATACGTGAGTCAGGCAAGAGAAATCGCATATTGTAGCAGACGTGGAGTAGTAACACTTCAAACAGGATTGATCACACCTGAAGCCACTTATTGGATGTGACGCAGAGCAGCCAAAAGGCCTGGAGACTCCTAAAGAAGCTGAGCAGAGATCCAACCATAAGTAACACACATTCTTCTGTTACAGCCTATCAGAAGCCTGGAAAGGACAGCAGAGACCCCAGGAACTACAGACCAATATCTTTCCTGTGCCACCTATATAAGATTTTAGAAACGATGATACTCAACAGACTCATCCAGGTAAGGGTTATTCTGCCCGAAGGCAGGTCCGAACCTCCGCAGAGGTATTCCTGAGCCGGAGTTTACGTGCGGTAGGGTGGCCAGTTCCTTTCCACTCCTCCATTCCCTTACCCCCCACCAACAGCGTGTGGCAACCCTTCCAACTCCTGATCACGCCCAATGTTGCTTAACTCCGGAGATCTCACGGGATCCGGTGTTTCAACACGGCTACGGCTGTTGGCAGACTCATTCAGACTATCAACAAAAACCTCATTCCACAACAGGCAGGCTTTAGACCAGGCAAGAATGCTGTTGCACAAGTTCTCAACCTCACGCAGTATATTGAGGGGAATGAATACAAACACTACACAGAAAATAACTACTGCTATTCGCCAGCACATTTCGTCCCTTCCTCACAACAAAATGTTCAAATTAGCATAACCGCTTGTGAGGCAAAATATCACTGCAGTACAAATAACATTGATGGTCACTGAAGTTATGTGTAAGACTGAGGCAGTCCAGCCCCACGGTGTAGGGGGCAACCCATCCGCCTGTCACCCAGCACCCCCGGGTTCGATTCCTGGCCGGGTCAGGGGTTTTTAATTGTAAAGATGAATATCCCTGGCCTGGGGACTGGGTGTTTGTGCTGTCCTTAATGCTCCTTTCCTCACATTCAACACACTACACTTCCGCAATTCCAATTACACGCAGGTTCATATCATATGGTGCAAGTAGGGGCAAAAGATCTCTATAGATCAACGCCCCAAACAAATAGCATTTAAAAAAAAAGACTGAAGCACCATCACCCATCTTACTTTTTGGATGCACTTAGACTTTCACTAACATAAAATAGTCTGCAATATTTTACAGAATTCTATGATATTCATACAAAATTCCTTATTCTAAGTAATTAGGCATGCTCAAAATGTCATCACCTGATATGATAACTTAATCTAATTAAAAAATTTCAATTTATACATAAATAATGAACTAGTGGAGTCTTTAATTTGACAGATCTCAGGTTCGTCCTTTTGTACAGTTACAAGGGCAAACTAACATAGTCGAAAATTCTCAAGAATAGTATAATTAGAAGAAACATAACTTGGATTGGAACATAGTTAAGGAGGAATAAACACTAATTATGGCTGCCATCTCTTGAGATATTTCTTCTTCTGACTCTTCGTGGTAAGTTTAGAATTCTGTAGCCAGATCCACTGGCCCTTCTTCGCATGTATCCTCTTATGTTATTGACAAATTTCCCCACCTAACTTGCATTTAATTGATTATTGTTTTTTCATACATTCAGTAGCAGTTTCTGCAGTATCCATAAGAGTTTCAAAATTATCTTGACTTGTACCAGCTAGCGCCTCGGCAACAATATTTTTTCTCAGACAAGAGGCAGTTCTGCTTTTCTTTTCAATACAGCCTTGACTTTTTAGTCCTTCATTACAGTTTGAGGTCTTGTATTAATCCATTGTGAAGTATTCGCACAATACCATATCTCTCCAAATGCAAGACGTTTTTCTCTCGGAATTTTATGCGAAAAATCAAGGGTCATCTTGCATTTGTGACCTAACATAAATGAACACTACTGGCTGCCACCATGGTGTCACACTGCTTCCCTTCCACCCCTCACATGCACGAAACTCATTGGCCTACAACTTGTGCGTCTTACTGTGCGTTGCTAGATATTGAAACTGACAAGCGAGATGTGTGTCTAGCAGTAGCCAGTTGTACCTGATGATTAGTAGAAGTACTGTATTTACTCGTGTAATAGACCCCTTCTCGTATTAGATCCCCCTGGCTATTTGAACAAAGAAAATAAAAAAATTAATCTCACATACAAAACCCCCAAACGCAATTCATCAGAGAAAAACAAAAATTCCTCTTCGCCAAGCTGGTACAAAACTATTCACCTATTTGTGCAATGTCGTCAGAGCTGCAGTGGGCCTACGCTATGGAAGCAGACATTTCTTAACTTCAAAACACAGATATACTGCACGACTTTGACGTGTTTTCATTGCGGGAGTCATACAGACAAAGCTATTCACAAATATGGATGATGTCATCGGAGCTGCAGTAAGGACTTACAAGCTGGTACAACAGTTGTTGCTATTAATACAGCAGGCAGGATCATTAACAAAGTGACAGTTTAATACTTCATCATGGGCGCCCGCAGGATCTTTTCCAGGGGAGGGCACATTAACAATTTTCTTGAATATAAAAACCAATATAACGTCAGCAACATTAAATTGCTTACAGAAACTTCCAGTTATAACATATGCTAGATGACTGTCAGTAATTTCAGTTTATGAAATAATCTGGTATGATATTAAACAATTGAACAACAACATCTTTAGAATTCCAGGGGGGGGCAAGTGCCCCCCCCCCCTCCTTGCAGGCGCCCATGTACTTCATAACTCAGGCCAACATAGCTAATTTTTGGAGGGAAGTAAGTTTATCACGTGATAAAAACAATCCAATCATAACGATTTTCGTACTCAACAGCATACCTAACAAATAATAATGTTATTGATTTTATGTCTCCATTAACTACTTTTACAATCTTCAGTTACACCAAGCAAAACATACTATGTGTTAATAAAAAAGATGGAAACAACAATTGTATGATATTAAACATTAATGATAATAAAATGCTTTACAACCACACCTGTAGATAGCCATAAATGTGGCAAGCTTTCCTGTTATATATTTTTATTCTTTCCGTCATGGAACTTGTGGGACTAGCCTATCCAGACACTTGATAAACCTAACCTAAGCAATGCAGTCTCTCTTATCTCAATTACAGCTGTTCAGGAAAATCCTGATGTGATAAATGTAGAGAACAAGCATGAAATATACTTAAAAATAAAGGTCTGGCTTTCAACAGCTGCAGTTATCCAAAGAATGCTTCCAGCCACTGTGTATTACATTCATAAGTACAACTAGTAACATACACTAGTTATCAGCTGGTAGGTCGACACGCTTTCCACAGCATGGCTTTATTCGGAAGGGATGACTTCCGCTACATATACACCAAATGGGAATAACAGAGACTATTTGCAAATAGATTCTCACTGTTTGAACTCTATAGTTGGGAACGGAACTATTTTAAAAAGTTTCAACAAGATGGGATCTCAAATGTTCTCAATGGCAGCGCAAGGCTGTCGAGATGGCAGCGAAGATGACGTCATTTGGAATGACAACACACCAGTAGCAGGGAAGTTGGCGGCTCAGGTTCACAGTGTGGTAGGCCTACTGCTCAACTGACAGAGACCAATGACAGACCATTAAGTTCTTTTGTATTAATGTTGCATAATATGATAATACGATACCCTTATCCCTTTTCTTTATGCGGTCGAGTATGAAGTGAGACAAATCTTCATAGCGAGTTTTTATGATCGGATGGCCTCCCTGATGTCACCCTCATCAGAAGAGTTAATAAGATGAAACAACTATATTTATTTTATTTGTAGGCCTAAAAGTCATGTGTTCACCATTTTTCTTTTTAGATGTAGAAATACCGCCTTCCAGTGAAAAAGCCAAAGCCAGTAAAACTCAGAATACATTCATGTTTGTTAAAGAATACTCTAGAATGTTTACATGTACAATTTATAGCCCTTTATAGCCTAGAAATCGTGTGTTCACTGCTCAAAATTTGAGGTTAACACATATTGGATCGCCCTTAATTTTTTTGGCTGTAAAAGTGAAAAAAAAGGGGTCTGACGCACGAGTAAATACAGTAACGTATGTATAGAGAACAGGAATATTTGCATGATGAATCATTGTATTGTAGAGACATGTAAAACAGGTATTACCAGCAAGTTTTCACTGAGTTCTCTTCGATATTATGATGCCAACCTTAAGTTAATGGTTATTAAATGCACAGAAATGAGGAATAATTGTGCAGCTGCAAGAAAATACAGCATAACTTAAGCCAATGTTTGGTGTTGGCGTAAAGAAAGGATCGCTTTAAAAATGCACTGATCAGCCAGAACATTATGACCACCTACCTACTTATAGTTATGAATTTCATTGGGTTCCGTATTAAAGTGGGATTACAGTAAATTAAATTAAAATTCTTTCAAGGTTCACCTATTCAATACAATGACGTTTTATTGTGATTCAATCACATGTCAAATAGTCAAATGGTACTAACTTCGTCCGGCTCCGTCTGTGTAGCAACACGTTCAACATGCTGCTCAAGGTTTAAATTGAAGTGGGAATTCATCTTTATTTATATCACGAACTTACATGATCAAAGTAAACTTCCCCGGAACCACCAAATATCAAGTGAATAAGTGTCACTCACATGGACAGCATACAACAGCACAAATACACTTATCCCGGATGTACACAGACTGAACTATATAACAAACAGCCAGAATTTTAAGAATTTTATATTACAGCAATCAGTTCTAACATAATTTTAACTTATCTCATGTATCATTACAGTAATGTATTTTATAATGTGTTAAAATATGTTTTAGATCTTCTTGGAATAAATATAATTGTTTAATTTGTACTTAAGGCTGGTGACGGCACATAGATGCCGAAACTAGTACCATTTGACTATTTGACATGTGATTGAATCACAATAAAATGTCATTGTATTGAATAGGACCTTGAAAGAATTTTAATTTAATTTACTGTACCTACCTACTATCGAAATAAACCTCTCCAGGCGATAGCAGCGTCACCTGACGAATAATGACTGCTAGTCAGACAATATATATAACAAAGGCTTTTCAGTCTGTCAAACACACAGCAAATACAATGTAAATTATAACACTATAAATACATTGTATTTGCTGTGTGTTTGACAGACTGAAAAGCCTTTGTTATATTTAACTAAGTCAACACTGGAAAACATGGCTTCATTCTTAACCAAGAAAGAAAAAGCTAGTCAGACATGCATGGTGCATATAGTATCAGTGAGTGTGCTGTCCGTATGTAGAATGGGGAAGGAGCACGATCTATCTGAATTTGACTGAGGCACGAGCATTTCGGAAACGGCACGACTTATCGGGTGTTCAAGGAGTGCTGTGGCGAGTGTCTTCAACAACTGGCAAAACCAAGGTGAAACTACATCCAAACATCGAGGGGTTGGGCAGCCACCCCTCATTAAAGATGTCGGACGTCGTAGGCTAGGCAGACTGGTAAAACAGGACAGGCGGCAACGTGTGGTGGAACTAACATCAGATTTTAATGCTGGGCAAATTACAAATGTGTCTGAACACACAGTGCACCGAACACTCCTAAGGATGAACCTCTGCAGCCATCAACCCATGCATATGCCAATGTTAACACCACGACATCGGCAACTACGACTGAAATAGGCACATGACCATCATCACTGGACGTTGGTGCAGTGGCAGAGCATTGCATGGTCTGATGAATACCGATACCTTCTTCATCATGCCAAAGGGAGGGTGCGAATCCTTTGTCTTACTGGGGAACAGCTCCTCGACACCTGTACTGTGGGACAGAGATAAACTGGCGGCGGCCCAATTATGCTCTGGAGAACATTCACATGGACATCCATGGGTTCAGTGGAGCTCATGCAAGGCACCATGACAGCCGAGAGGTATCATGCACTTGTTGCAGACCACGTACACCCCTTCATGACGATCATGTTTTCCAAGGACAGTGGCATTTTTCAACAATATAATGCATCATGTCACAAGGCCAGGAGTGTGATGGAGTGGTTCGAGGAACACAGTGACGAGTTGCAACTACTGTGCTTGCCTCCCACCTTGCGAGATCCTAACCCGTTCGAGCACATCTGGGATGTGATTGAATGTGGCGTCAGAGGTCATCGCCCCCCTCCCCGGAGTTTATGGGAATTAGGTGACTTCTGTGTGCTGATGCAGATGTGGTGCCAACTCCCTCCAGTGACCTACCAAGGCCTTATTCCTTCCATGCCAAGACGTGTCGCTGCTGTTATCCGTGCCAAAGGTGGACAGACATACCAGCTATTAGGTACTGTAGGTGGTCATAATGTTCTGTCTGATCAGTATATGTACACTACTAAAAAGGCATTCAGAGGCCCATAACCAAGGACAGTTTAAAGAAGTCTGAGATGAAATTGTAAGGTATGTTTGCAAAAAAACACAAGGAGGCAATGGCCATAACATGAGATGTGATACAAATGCGGGCCTGCGAAGTGGCACAAAGAAGAATTCCTGGAACTTTCAAAGGCAACAATGGATGCTGCACAAGAATGATGTGTTGTAATTGGCTAGATGGGAGCGTCGCACACCTTCGCACAGCACCTACTAGTTGCATATAAAGACAAACTCGTCAAGTTCCAGCGATGCATAAAAACTGTAAAAGCAACATTCCTATGTGACTGGACAGATTGGCAATGGTGACAAGACACCAGTTTATTTGAATGTGCCTTCTAACACTAAGGTGGAAGACAAAGGAGAGAAATGTGTATTGATATGTATCACAGTAATGTTGTGTGCAAAATGAGCAGTTGCCTCCAGAAATAATTTTTCGATGCCAGGCAAAGGGATAGAATGTAAATGAGCTTATAGTGACTGGTTGCAAACAGTGTAGAACAGTAGGCATGGAGCTCTCCTAAAACAATGTGGCATATTGGTTCTAGGTGCATTTAAGTACCATCTCACTCCCAATGTGAAAGAAGAAATCAACATATCTAATACAGATATTATTATCCCAGAAGGCATGATATCATAACTGTAAGTGCTGATGTGATGGTAAATAACCCATTCAAGGACTACCTGAAGCAGCAGTACACTGACTGTTTACTCGGTGGGGGTCATGCCTTTACTCTTATGAGGAAACTAAAGAAGCCATTGGCAGCAGTTTTTGGGGACTGGATCCTCGGTTTAGGCCCAGATCTGCAGTGATTCAATTATGGTAGATTTTAAGAAGTGTTGCATTTCCAATGCACTAGATGGGAGTGAGGATGATATTCTCTGGAAGGAAGTTCAGAGCAATAATAATGACTCAGTTACCTCCAATGAAAGTGATTAGGGAATTGTATAGAATTTTCATTATACATCTGTGTGCGTTTATTTTTTCTCCAATTAAATTTTAAATTGATTATTTATTTAGATTTCATAAAGATGACATTGTATGAAAGGATGTTCAGATCAGTAGCATTGATTTGGATATCTACAGAGAAAGTTATTAGGAACTAGGCAGGATTTACATGATATTATTGTGTCCTCATTTTTTCTTCAAATTAAATTTGTTACTCATAGAACCAGTAAACAGAATTATGATTTCATAAAGATGACATTCTGCAAAAAGATGTTCATATCAGCAGCATTGATTCATATGCCTTCAGTGACCGCTCCAGTGAAAGCGGTTTGAAAATTAGGTAGGGTTTACCTGATATTTGTGTTTGGTTATTTGTTTCTCAAACTGAAATTGTAATTCAGTATAAATATGATGATTATTTCATGAAAATGACAGTCTGTGGAAAGGTGTTAAGATTATTGGCATTGATTCAGATGCTTCTTATGAAACTGATTAGGGAAGTAGGTAGAATATACATGATATTTTTATGTGTGCATTTTCTCTCAAATTACATTTTTAATTATTTATAAATAAAATATTTCACAAAGCACCTTTTAAGCCTGATTTAATTATTTTGAAGGAAAAAGTGGGGGTCATCTTGGATTTGGATAAATACAGTACTTTAGAAAGTTTCAAGTTCTCCCTAGCTATTTTTTATTTCTCAGGATTTAAATCTTGTTAGTGTCTTTTCATTGTTAGGAAACCAATGAAAAGAAAGATATTAATGTTTTTCAGTATTAGAATTACAACCTAACTCACGAGGCATCTGTAACTATCCCACATTTACTGTATTTAAGGGCTACAGTAATCTTGTTGTGCATGTGTTGGGGCTTGGCCACTGCATATAGTAGAAATTACATTGCCACATTTGACACTAAGCAGGATAAGATGCTTATGTGGAAAAAGTAGTTGTGTTTCTTTATTCAAGCTGTTTTCAGTTTTATTTTATTTCTTTGAAAATACACAGTGGTCTGCACTGAGGCCTTACAAGGAAGGCAGCTACATTAAAAATACATTGTGTAGCCAGCATGTTTCGAACCTGCATCGTTTAATGCAGAGATACCTGCGTTATTTTACATATAGTTTAGCCAGGGCAAATGGTGCATCCATCAGAGTCCTACACAGCGGCCCAGTCCATGAGCTGCATCGGCGATATTTAAACCAAAATTGTGTAGTGGAAGAATATATAGCATCCTATTGGAGGGCAAATGGACAAGATGATCCAAAACTTTACCAGATCACCAAGAAAATACTATGCATTGTAACAGTAAATGTCCGTGTTTTGGGCTTGAAGAGCACAAGACTTCATGCAGGGCATATACGGTACATTAATGGAGTGACATGGAGAGAGAGGTTTGTTCAAATAAAGTTCGTAGATATTTTTTTTTAAACTGTCAGAATTTATTGATGAGAGATCAAGTTTTATATCTTTTTTTCCTACAAGTTGCTTTACGTCGCACCGACACAGATAGGTCTTACGACGACGATGGGACAGGAAAGGGTTAGGAGTGGGAAGGGAGCAGCCATGGCCTTAATTAAGGTACAGCCCCAGCATTTGCCTGGTGTGCAAATGGGAAACCACGGAAAACCATATTCAGGGCTGCTGAAAGTGGGGTTCAAACCCACTATCTCCCGAAGACTGGATACTGGCCGGAGTTTTATATCGCCTCTGTACAGAAGATAAGTGGGGTATAGCCTTTCCCAGGCCTGTGGCTGGTGATGCTCCTCATAGTTCGGCTGCTCTCCTCATTCCACCATGGATCAGCTCTCTGCACCATGGAACCACGATTCCTCCAGCGATGGAAGCTCTAGACATTCTGGAAGGTCTGGACGGTCTTGAAGATCTCGCAGTTCAGGTACTGAGATTGATCACTTGGAATATAGACGTGAACATATGTACTTAAACTTGTGGATGTGCTAATTTGGAAAGCGGCTTTTGCACAAATGAAAAAGGAATAATAAGTTCAAAAATGATTTATAACACCAGTGCACTCGAAAGAATAGAGTAGTAACTTCATATGGTAGAATGTCAATGAAATCTAGTCCGTGGTTTAGGACTGATCATTTTGAAAATAAACTTGTATGCCAACAAATGTTTACTGGAATCGAACACGCAACCCAGTCATATCACTTGTTAGCAAAGAAATAGAGTCGAATCTTAATGAAATCAAACTCACAAAATAAATAAATTTGCCACTTAGAAAATTACTGTAGAACCCTTTCAGTCGAATGTCAATAGAATCGACAAGTTCAAATTACGTGACACTTGGCATAAAATACAGTCCTACAACTTGGAGAGAAGGTGGTAGTGTTTCACGTTGCTACCAACAATGTAAGGCAAGGTGATATAAGTACCAACATAGTTGGAGATGTGTGGGATCTGGTAAATGCAGCAAGGGTGAAGTGTAAGGAAGCGGAGATTGTTATTAGTGGAATACTGTGTAGGAGGGATACTGACTGGAGGGTGATTGGAGATTTAAATGAGACTATGGAGTGAGTATGTGGGAAACTGGGAGTGAAATTTCTAGATCCTAATGGGTGGATAGGAGATAGGGATCTGCGCTCGGATGGCGTTCACTTAAACTTCAGTAGTACGTATAAGTTAGGAAATTTGTTTGGAAGGGTAATAGGGAGGTACATTCAGGGAAACAGTGTGGCCTAGGGAGCAGTGATAAGGGAACAGGAAACTGGAAATCAAGTAGGAATGACATAAAAATGTTAGTGTTGAACTGTAAAAGTATTGTTAAGAAAGGAATAGAATTAAGTAATTTAATATATATATATATATATATATTGTAACAGGAGTTGAATCATGGCTGAGATATGATATAATGGATGCAGAAATTTCCTCACGGAACTGGAGTGTGTATCGTAGAGACAGGATAGGAATGGTGGGAGGGGGAGTATTCATTCTGATGAAAGAAGAATTTGTAAGTTACGAAAAAGTTAAAGATGACACACATGAAATTCTAGGTGTGAGGCTCATTTCTAAAGATAATAAGCAACTTGATATATTTGGAATGTACAGACCGGGAAAGGGTAGCGCTGACATGGATTCAGAATTATTTGATAAAATAATCAGCTATGTGGGAAACGACATGGAAAGGAATGTGATTGTAGCAGGAGATCTTTTTTTTTTTTTTTTTTTTTTGCTATTTGCTTTACGTCGCACCGACACAGATAGGTCTTATCACAACGATGGGACAGGGAAGGGCTAGGAGTGGGAAGGAAGCGGCCGTGGTCTTAATTAAGGTACAACCCCAACATTTTCCTGATGTGAAAATTGGAAGCCACGGAAAACCATTTTCAGGGTTCGAACCTACTATCTTCCGAATACTGGATACTGGCCACACTTAAGCAAGTGCAGCTATCAAGCTCAGTTGTGGGAGATCTGAATTTACCAGATGTCAATTGGGAAGGAAATGTGAACGACAGGAAGCATGACCAACAAATGGCAAATAAGTTAATATGGGAAGGACAGCTGATTCAGAAAGTGATGGAACGAACTAGAGGGAAAAATATCCTGGATGTGGTGCTGTTAAAACCAGATGAGCTCTATAGAGAAAGTGAGATGGTATTAGTGATCATGAAGTTGTTTTTGTCATAGTTAAAAATAAATGTGATAGAAAGGAAGGTCTTAAAAGTAGGACTATTAGACAGTACCATATTGCTGATAAAGCAGGCATGAGTCAGTTTCTAAAAAGTAATTATGATCGGTAGAAAACGGTAAATAAAAATGTAAACAGACTCTGGGATGGGTTTAAAGCAATTGTTGAGGAATGTGAAAACAGGTTTGTATCTTTAAAGTTGGTAAGGAATGGTAAATACCCACCTTATTATAACAGAGAAATAAAGAAACTAAGAAGGAGGTGCAGACTGGAAAGAAATAGAAATGGTTGTGGAAGTAAGGAGAAATTGAAGGAACTTTCTAGGAAATTGAATCTAGCAAAGAAGGCATGTTGGCAAGCATAATTGGCTGTCATACAAATTTTAGTGAAAAATGGAAGGGTATGTATAGGTATTTTAAGGCAGAAACAGGTTCCAAGAAGGACATTCCAGGAATAATTAATGAACAAGGGGTTTGTGTATGTGAGGATCTTCAAAAGGCAGAAGAATTCAGTCAGCAGTATGTAAAGATTGTTGGTTACAAGAATAATGTCCAGATAGAGGAGGAGATTAATGCTAAAGAAGTATTAAAATTTACATATGATAACAATGACATTTACAATAAGATACAAAAGTTGAAAACTAGAAAAGCAACCGGATTGTCTTTAGGACAATGGGTTGGGATGTAGTACCATATCTGAAGTACTTATATGATTATTGCTTGCTTGAAGGAGCTATACCAAATGAATGGAGAGTTGCTATAGTAGCCCCTGTGTATAAAGGAAAGGGTGATAGACCTAAAGCTGAAAATTACAGGCCAGTAAGTTTGACATGCATTGTATGTAAGCTTTGGGAAGGCATTCTGTCTGTTTATATTAGACATGTTTGCAAAATTAATAACTGGTTTGATAGAAGGCAGTTCAGTTTTAGGAAAGGTTATTCCGCTGAAGTTCAACTTGTAGAATTCCTGCAAGATATAGCAGATATCTTGGATTCAGGAGGTCAAATGGACTGTATCGCAATTGAATTGTCTAAAGCATTTGATAGGGTGGATCATGGGAGACTACTGGCAAAAATGAATGCAATTGGACTAGACAAAAGGGTGACTGAATGGGTTTCTATATTTCTAGAAAACAAATCTCAGAAAATTAGTGTAGGCGAAGCTTATCTGACCCTGTAATAATTAAGAGGGGAATTCCTCAAGGCAGTATTATTGGACCTTTATGTTTTTTTAATATATATAAATGATATGAGTAAACAAGTGGAATCAGAGGTACAGCTTTTTGTGGATGATGTTATTCTGTATAGAGTAATAAATAAGTTACAAGATTGTGAGCAACTGCAACATGACCTCGATAATGTTGTGAGATGGACAGCATGCAATGGTATGTTGATAAACAGGGTTAAAAGTCAGGTTATGAGTTTCACAAATAGGAAAGGTCCTCTCAGTTTTAATTACTGCGTTGATGGGGTGAAAGTTCCTTTTGGGGATCATTGTAAGTATCTAGGTGTTAATATAAGGAAAGATCATTGGGGTAATCACATAAATAGGATTGTAAATAAAGGGTACAGATCTCTGCACATGGTCATGAGGGTGTTCAGGGGTTGTGGTAAGGATGTAAAGGAGAGGACATATAAATTTCTGGTAAGACCTCAACTAGAGTATGGTTCCAGTGTATAGGACCCTCACCAGGATTACTTGATTCAAGAACTGGAAAAAATCCAAAGAAAAGCAGCTCGATTTGTTCTGGTAGATTTCCGACAAAAGAGTAGCATTACAAAAATGATGCAAAGTTTGAGGTGGGAAGATTTGGGAGAAAGAAGACGAGCTGCTCGACTAAGTGGTATGTTGCAGGTTATGAATTTAATTTTCTTTGTCCGTATTGAAGATCTACTTGTGATGCAAATTCTTATAATTTTGTTAATTACCACCTATTCAATATAATGAAAACGTAATATAAACTTACATATTTATTAAGATGTTGATATGGTACATGTTTCGCTCCTTTTTCGTGAGTATCATCAGCCAATTGTTATTTACTTAAGGTTATATAAGATCATGAAACAATTCTTTTGGATTATGCCTATAAACCTGATTGACAGATCTTATAATATTTTACAAGTCATATAACAATAAAATTATGTCTTTAAGTTAAAACATATTTGTCTAAAATCTATCTAAGTCTATAACATTTTATTGACAAAACTCATGTGGTGAACATCCTTTAAAATTATTTTTAAAAATATAAAAAACTTTTGAGATCTGGCTAATTGTATTGATTCAATGTTGCTTAACTTGTATGATTGTCATGAAAACTTCGTTAACTATATTGACAATTTTCTGCAGTTGATAATTGTCTATGTTATGGACATTTAACTTGTTCTCGTTGTTGCTGGAGTAACATTTATACAAATGTATTGGCATTAATTTTATATTGTCAATACGAGAATATTGTTCATGAACAAACTTGTTGATGAAAGACTTTCTAAGGTGATATAGAATTTAAAATGTTCTCGTATGTTCCAAATGGGCTTATTGGTATATTTTTCTTTCTGCTGCGTAATTGTCTAGTGTTACTCCTAGCCTCTTGAGAACTACTTGTTGTTCTGTTTGCACTCCTTGTACCTTTAAAGTTGGTAAGGAATGGTAAATACCCTCCTTATTATAATAGAGAAATAAACTAAGAAGGAGGTGCAGACTGGAAAGAAATAGAAATGGCTGTGGAAGTAAGGAGAAATAGAAGGAACTTACTGTATACAAGGTACACATATAAAGTACTAAATAAAACTATGCAAACCCATTGATATACATATATTCTGAAAACCACAACAAAATGCTACAGATTGAACATATTGTTATTTGAAATGATCACCATGTGAGCAACACAGCAGCAAAGATGTTGAGGCCACTCATCAGTACCTGCACGAATTGTGTCCAGTAGAATATTTTTGATAGCTGACGTGATTGATTTTTTTTTAACATCTCAAAATTTCTGTGTCGTTTTTGACATGCTATCACCACAAGTTTCTGCCACAGAGATTAATCCAATGAATTGAGGTCTGGACTTCCACTAGGCCAGTCAGAAGCAGTGATGAACCGATACTGTCTTTCCCCATACGTCGTTAACAAAGTCTGAAATTGAACCCGGCGTACCTCTCGTAATTTTTCAGTTAGTAAATGCCGTGTTTATCTTTCATATGCACAAACACATAAATTATCCTTCAAAATACATGATGTAGTTTGTAGAGATATATTCATTTCACGAGACAAAATTGTTTCATTATGCAAAAGGTTGAATCCTTGCACGAATAAAATTTGCAACAGGGTGGATCATGGGAGACTACTGGCAAAAGTTAGTGCAATTGGACTTGACAAAAGAGTGACTGAATGGCTTGCTATATTTCTAGAAAATAGATCTCAAAGAATTAGAGTAGGTGAAGCTTTATCTGATCCTGTAAAAGTTAAGAGGGGAATTCCTCAAGGCAGTATTATTGGACATTTATGTTTTCTTATGTATAAAAATGATATGAGTGAAGAAGTGGAAGCAGAGGTAAGGCTTTTTGGGGACGATGTTATTCTGTATAGAGAAATAAGTTACAAAATTGTGAGCAGCTGCAAAATGACCTCGATAATGTTGTGTGATGGACAGCAGGCAATGGTATGATGATAAATTGGGTTAAAAGTCAGGTTGTGAGTTTCACAAATAGGAAAAGTCCTCTCAGTGTTAATTACTGCATTGATGGAGTGAACGTTCCTTATGGGGATCACTGTATGAGGACGGTTTGAAAAGTTCTCGGAATCACCGCTAGATGTCAGTGCTAAAGCAACGAGGTTCCTGCGCAATAATCACACATCCTTTGTGAGTAAACACGTGGCGCGTCAGTGCTCTAGCTGCAGGAGTGTGGTAGTGACGACTCTTTGTTGTTGTTCCTGCGTAGTGATTTGTGACAATGGAAAAAACTGACATTCGAGCAGTGATTAAATACTTTGTAAAGAAAGGTATGAAAGAAAAGGAAATTCATGCCGACTTTCAGAACACACTGGGGGACTCTGCTCCTTCATTTTCAACTGTTGCCAAGTGGACCAGCGAGTTTAAATTTGGTCGGGAGAGCTTGGATGATGATCCGCGTAGTGGACGGCCAAAAAGTGTTACGACCCCAGAATTTATCGCAAAAGTGTATAAAATGGTCATGGAGGATCGTCGACTGAAAGTGCGGGAGATTGCTGAACCTGTAGGGATGTCTTCTGAATGGGTATATTATATTTTAACCAAAGAATTGGGTATGAAATGACCAGTGGTCATATGTTAGCCAAATTTTATGATACCAGCTGCCACATAAGTATCCAAAAAATAAATAATGTGTGCAAACTGTACCCAAATTTCACCCTATTTAATGTTTCTAACTCAATCTAACTCATAAATATAGGAGATAAAAGAAAATGTCATAGGACCAACCATGTATAACACTAAAAGAAGCGTCTGATGGCGGAATCCATTTGTTGATATGACGTACCATTTTACAAGCAGTAAATCTTGAAATGGAGTTCTGCACTTATAAACGTGCCTATGCTTATCTATATAAATAAAGTTGTAGGGCGTCCGCTGTCTGTAATTTTGTTTGTTTTGCAAATTTTTTAGATATTTATCTGATTTACGTCAACTCAAGACCGTATCAGTGGTTTTGAGTTTTCCTGTCTGTTTGTCCGTCTGTTCCACCATCACAGTGAAATGGCTGGATAGATCTCAATTAAGAGATATGAATTTCATTTTGAATGGTCTGTATTGAACTATGATTACAATTAAATTAAAAATTAAGAGTAAAATATTTCCACCTTTTCTATACAAAATCAAGTAATGTGGGTTACATTACGGAAGAAACATTTAGTGGAACTAGTTTCCACCTAAATTTTAAGGTCATCATCAGCCAAATCACGAATTGCACAGTGTATCTGATAGTTCATAGAAATTGTAAAAAAGTCGTGAAAACACAGCGGTTTGACACTATAAATGTGAAAAGTCAAAATTGTGATAAAAGTTTTAATGCATAAAATGCATAAATTAATGCACTTAGCTGTTGAAGGAAGAATTCAAGAAGAATAATTTGGGCATGCACTTCATAACGAGATTATTGAGGTTTGTATATATCACTCCTTATATATCATGCCCAAATTCTTCTTGAATTCTTCATTCAACAGCTAAGTGCATTTATTTATGCATTTTATGCATTATCCTAAACTTTTGCAACAATTTTGACTTTTTCACATTTATAGTGTCAAACCACTGTGTTTTCACGACTTTTTTTTACAATTTCTATGAACTATCAGATACATTGTACGACTTACGATTTGGCTAATGATGACCTTAAAAAATAGGTCAAAACTAGTTCCAATAAATGTTTCTTCTGTAATGTAACCCACATTACTTGATTTTGTATTGAAAAGGTGGAAATATTTTACTCTTAATCTTTAATTTAATTGGATAGATCTCAACCAAACTTCATATATCTATATCATAAAAAGACAGTACCGGTTTTGACCTATAAATAGGTCATCTTCATCCGCAAGAGAACCTACTTAATAGTGACTGTACAGAATAAATACTACTAAAATTAAACAAGAATGCAATTAAATAAACATGAATGACACTATTCTAAAATGACTTAATGTTAAGATATATATACTTTACATATGGTACAGTTTTGGGGTTAAGGGGCTATTTCCCTGGCACTATGATTTCTACATACTTCAAAAATTACATTTACTGAGTTTGGAATTGGATAGAGTTTATCAAGAATCACCGACATTCAGGTGTCAAGTTATCTGTGTTAAATGCCAATATTATGTCCAACGGTTTATGAGATGTTTAATGTGCATTGTTGTGCCGAAAATATGCAGGAGCATCGTGTTCCTTGGAATAAGAGGTTCAGCAACCAGTTCACAGCCACATAGCTTATACTCAGTCTATATCACTGCTGAAAAATATGTTAGTGAGTGCCACTATTCTAAAAAATACTTAACTTTAAGATATATACTTATGGTACAGTTTTGGGGTTGAAGGGTTTTAAACTGGCCCCATGATTACTACATATTACAAAAGTTCTATTTGCTGAGGTTGAAATTGGATACAATTCTTAGAGTTTATGAAGAATCACTGACATTCTGGTGTCAGGCTCAGATATCTAATGTTAAATGCCAGTACTATGTCCAACGGTTATTCCATCATCCATTGTTTGGAATGCTTGTCTATTGGTGCAGTCTACTATGCAAAGTTATTTTAAATCTGTACTCTTATCATTACCATAAGAGCTATCTGTGTCGGTGCGACGTAGAGCCACTAGCAAAAAAAAAAAAAAAAATCTATACTCAACGATTATTACGTCAATTGCTACATCTTCCCATTTGTTCAATAAGCGAATCGATAATTGCGTGCATGCGCATATCTGACTTCTGCTCTGTGTACTGCAGCTGCTTCTGAGTAGCGAGGACTTGTCTTGCAGCCAGCCTCCATGATGGTTGTACAGTCGCGTGTGCTTTGGAAGATATGTTGGTGTAATTGGGAAGCCTGGAGAAGGGAATTAAACACTCCAGGCTAAGAGGTTGGAGAACTATGGCTACACCTTTAGATTTTTATTTATTGTGTGCTCCAATTTAACTTTAGATTATAACACTGACTGACAGTGACAATGCAACACCAAGGAGGAGTGGTTCGAAAGGGATGAAAGTTGGGGACAAAACAGAGACGGCACGGATGAATAATTGATGTTTATTTCAAACCGATATGCAGGTTACACAATGCGCACGGCATCGACTCAGTAGGATGTAGGACCACCGCGAGCGGCGATGCACGCAGAAACACGTCGAGGTACAGAGTCAATAAGAGTGCGGATGGTGTCCTGAGGGATGGTTCTCCATTCTCTGTCAACCATTTGCCACAGTTGGTCGTCCGTACGAGGCTGGGGCAGAGTTTGCAAACGGCGTCCAATGAGATCCCACACGTGTTCGATTGGTGAGAGATCCGGAGAGTACGCTGGCCACGGAAGCATCTGTACACCTCGTAGAGCCTGTTGGGAGATGCGAGCAGTGTGTGGGCGGGCATTATCCTGCTGAAACAGAGCACTGGGCAGCCCCTGAAGGTACGGGAGTGCCACCGGCCGCAGCACATGCTGCATGTAGCGGTGGGCATTTAACGTGCCTTGAATACGCACTAGAGGTGACGTGAAATCATACAGAATAGCGCCCCAAACCATGATGCCGCGTTGTCTAGCGGTAGGGCGCTCCACAGTTACTGCCGGATTTGACCTTTCTCCACGCCGACGCCACACTTGTCTGCGGTGACTATCACTGACAGAACAGAAGCGTGACTCATCGGAGAACACGACGTTCCGCCATTCCCTCATCCAAGTCGCTCTAGCCCGGCACCATGCCAGGCGTGCACGTCTATGCTGTGGAGTCAATGGTAGTCTTCTGAGCGGACGCCGGGAGTGCAGGCCTCCTTCAGCCAATCGACAGAAAATTGTTCTGGTCGATATTGGAACAGCCAGGGTGTCTTGCACATGTTGAAGAATGGCGGTTGATGTGGCGTGCGGGGCTGCCACCGCTTGGCGGCGGATGCGCCGATCCTCGCGTGCTGACGTCACTCGGGCTGCGCCTGGACCCCTCGCACGTGCCACATGTCCCTGCGCCAACCATCTTCGCCACAGGCGCTGCACCGTGGACACATCCCTATGGGTATCGGCTGCGATTTGACGAAGCGACCAACCTGCCCTTCTCAGCCCGATCACCATACCCCTCGTAAAGTTGTCTGTCTGCTGGAAATGCCTCCGTTGACGGCGGCCTGGCATTCTTAGCTATACACGTGTCCTGTGGCACACGACAACACGTTCTACAATGACTGTCGGCTGAGAAATCACGGTACGAAGTGGGCCATTCGCCAACGCCGTGTCCCATTTATCGTTCGCTACGTGCGCAGCACAGCGGCGCATTTCACATCATGAGCATACCTCAGTGACGTCAGTCTACCCTGCAATTGGCATAAAGTTCTGACCACTCCTTCTTGGTGTTGCATTTGCTCTGTCAGTCAGTGTATATTATTACAGAAATCTTATGTGAGTGTTGACAGTTACCTGCGTGCCTAGCTTATAACTAGAGACGAGAATTATAGACACTAAAAACAGTTAAAAATAGGCAGGCATATAAGCCCTTAAATTAGCCAAAATAGACATTTAAATAGACACCAATGTGTAAAATAGACAACAAAATAGGCATGAAAAAATTTCTTATAATTTCATAACACACTCAATTACTATAAAAGGAATTTACAAGCAACGTTTCAATGTTTTCCAGTAACAATCTTGTTCTCCTCTCATGCATAATGTTTTTGTATTGAGAGAAAGATCTCTCAGCATCAATGAAGTCACTTCATCTGGTTTTATTTTGCTAACAGCGGCTGCCTTCCCAGAGGTTCAATCAAAACTTCCCCTGAATTCTTCCACAATCCTAAATGACTCCACCAGCGGCATGCCACTCTTCTCCAACTTGATGATTGCTCTTGGCAGCTTGTTGAAATTTGAAGATGCTCTGGTTTATGCAGGGGCATATTAGCTCCCAACATTGCAGTGCATAGGTCTGAAGAAAATGGTTGTTGGTCGCTGCCCAAGGTGGACTGGTAGAAAGGCTGTGTTGATACATATTTCTGTACTTGTATCAGATGTGTCGCAGTATTTCTCAGTTGATCTATGTGGTATTTTTCTCGCATTTGATCTGAAAAATAATAAACTTGACATAAATTACATTGTCCCTACATCTTAAATTTCTACAGTTGGACTAACTGGCACAACGGTTACTAACCAGACCTTACCAATCTAGATCAACAGTCTTTTCGCTGGCCTTTTCTTATAAAGATAGTTTTGGCAACCTTGTAAAACACGCTGTGGCACTGACTTGGCCGGGCTACATTTGATCTGCAACCGTGTTTCGAGAAGGCTTAGCAGAAGTGTAATAGAATTCCTGATTATTTAAAGGGAGTTTTAAAAATTGCATGAATCACAGTTCAAAATCCTGATTTAATTTTCTTCCATTCTGTGACAAGAGACAACCGGCGTTCTAACTCCTCGTTCAGTAATTTAATGATCATTTTGCATTTTAGCAATATAAATTATTGAAAGTTCACGACTAACACAGCATGCCACGATACATAAATTAATAGGCCTATATATGCTACAATGAAATGCGATCATAGTTCTCAATCACAAAAAAGATAAAAGGTAAAAGTGAACTTACCTCCTTACATCAAGCTTGACAGACTACCCTTCCATCCGTACTGAAATTGGGATTCCCTGTGATCGACTGCTTCAGCCAGTAGGATCTCGACGATTTTCCTTTGGGCATTGCCGCAAACACACTTCTTCTTCGTCTTCCACTTCACAATAAATCACAACACGTTCTGAATGTAAAGCATATGCTTACAACAGTTCGCATCAAAATGAAGGTACAGGGGATATGGGTTGTGCAACAAGTTCGACGTTGACTGGTTCTCGTGTATGTCTTAGGAGGTTGGAGGGGATGAAGGCTTCGAGGTCAAATTCTTCCTTGTTTCCCCTGATGGAAATTTCCCTGGAACTATTTCTGGTGACTTCTGAGAATTCCCATTTTTGTTCATGGGGTAAACAGATATTGAGGAAAGGGAAGATAATTCTGTCAAGCACACTAGCTACAATATAATGCACTGGAAGAAAATCAGCTTAAAAAAAAAAAAAAAATTCAAAAGGCATTAAGTAGGCAATTATACTCCAAATAGGCACAAACCCCTGAAATAGGCATTTATAGGCACAATAAAACCAACGAAAAATAGCTAAAAAGACCCTAAAACGGGTTTATATCTCAAAAGCCTATATTTCTGAACACAGGAATAAAATAGGCAAATAGGCAAATTCCCGTCTCTACTTATAACTGTGGCGTAAGTTGTGAATTCGGATATTCTACCACAGAAATGTAAGTACTCTTAATATTTTGAAAGCTCTCCCAAGGCCGTGGATTATTTGAAGTAAAAGACTTTATCGTGAATTTGGCCTACATATTAATGGACCTTTTAGGCAATGGTTTGTTTATTTAATTGAACTGTTTTCACTTCTGCAGGTGGAATTTTCTTAAAAGGAACAAAATTGTCATCAAGATTTTAAAATGTAACTAGCTCTAAATGTTAACCATGGTTTTTAGGTTTCAAGATCTAATAGTAATTAAATTGTGAGGTAATTTGGAATTGCTAGATATATGCCTATGAGGCTGTGTGTTGTTCTATTTGTTTAAATTCATTAGCTTATCATTCGGATTTTTTTCTCATTTCTTTGGGGGAGATTTATTAGTATTATTTATTTATTTATTTATTTATTTATTTATTTATTTATTTATTTATTTATTTATTTATTTATTTATTTATTTTGGGTCAGCATATTCCTTTCTAATTTTCTTTGTTTTTGATATTTGATTTCTAATTGTGCTGTAATTGTGTGTGTTGTCCAAAATTTTGTAATGGGATCGTTATTTTTGTTTTTCTGGGGTCTACATTATATGATGCCTCATTCACGCATCTAGCCTTGTCCAAAGCCTTCTCTATTTAAATTTGTTAACAAGGAATTTGGCCAACTGTTTAATGAAATGTAATATAATTTCATACAGTCATCTATGATGGTAATTATTATTTAGTCTATAATGTCGAGCCTGTGGAGAACTGAAATTTGTTTGTCATGTTTTATTTTTATATATCTCATTCGGTTAACATCCTTCTGTCCTATTCTTTTCATTGTTTGCTGTCTTATCGTTTTTTATTTGTTGTGTCACCTCTTATCTTATCTCATGGTGATTTTGTGGGCCTTGATTACTTTTAATGAATTATAGCTTAGCTTGGGTTGCGACTGGCTTCAGTTGTGTGTGGAAAAGCCTTACATCTGATCTGGTTTTTCCAGTTGTGTGTGTCAAAATTCTGTCATTAATTGTGGAACATTTATATTATTTTTCCCTTGTGAAAATCTACATTATTGGGAAAAAATTTCTGTCATTTATTTAATGTTATTTACATTTTTTTAATTTACCCATGTAATTTTATTTGCTGTTGGAGCCACATTTTGTTTTTGTGCATGTGTTTGTGTTCTTGTCTTTGCTTAGTTATTTACGTGGGAATGTACCATGGTAACAAGTTTCAACAGCTATAACTGATTGACTTACAGTGCGATACTCAAATGAAAGATAGGTTTGCAAACACAAAGAGTTTGACTGAATTTTATGTTTGTTTTCCACAGGAGAGATTTCATAGAGTGTACACGTGTAATGCTCATATTGTAAGTATATTGAGATCAACTTATTTAGGTGAACATATGTTTTCATTAATGAAGATTTGTAAATCTAGACACAGAAGTAGGCTCACCGATGAAAATTTGAAATGTGTTTTGCGACTTGTCAGTACGCAGACGATAGTACCAAACATTGACACACTACTATCTAAACGAGCCCAAAGGTCCCGTGAAGGAGGAGTACACCACTGATATGTTTCAGTTTGTGTGTTTAATTTGTTGTCATAGTCATAAATGCCTTACAAATATTGAAATGTATGTTAATGAGAGTTCAAAGAATATGTACAGATCACATAAATTGTATTTTCTTTCGATAAATTTACGTGTCCCAAAGCTTCAGTTAATTGTGAAAATGTATTTATTCAGGAAATATTGCACATTGCTGTATATTTCCTTTGTCAGTGAATAATTTTCTTGTCCTGTTATACTCTGTAATCTGTGTCCCACTCGTCTCATATGATTCATGCTGCAAATAATAATAAGTTTAATAATAATTAGTACAGTACAGTCACGGCATGCAACCCGCCTGTCTGCTGCTCTCTTGTCACATGACATACAGCTGTCCAGAATGGAGCAAGTAACGCCGGCTCTCTAGAGCAACTACGTGATGATGTCTGATTTATCTGTTTCTCAAATTTTATTTCTCATCAATTTTATAATTTTGAAAGGACAATTCTATTGTAAATATTAATTAATTTCAAATCTTTATTCTTTAAATAAATATTCAAGAAATTTTAATCTTATTTATTTATTTATTTATTTTGATTTAACTTTAATTTCGAATCTTATTTGGTAGCTTTAGTGGCTTTGACCGGGCAACCCCTCAAGTATTAATTTAAGATCCAGTCCTTTTATTCCTTAACTAGCACTTACCCGCAGCTTCGTTCGGGTGCATTTCATAATTTGATCAGAGTAGTCGTTCCTCGGCATTGTACTAAGAGACTATCTAAAAATTCCTAAAGTAAAAAAACTCACCCAAAAATTGAGTTTTATTTACCCCAGAAATTCTTTGTAAACCATGTTTGTGGTATTACCTTTTGGGGCTAAGACGACCATGCGACATAGAACTGTACATGCAAGAAACAGTCTTTTCTCAAGTCAAAAAATAAATACATGTTTCTATATTTTTAAAGGAGATTCCGAATACCTATTCCCACATCAGAAACATATTCAGTTTTTGAGATATACCTAAGTATCCCCATAAAAAGAATTCAACCCTTGATCAGTTCTTCCCCCACTCTCACCCCCATGTAAGTGCATTTTCCAAAAACAAAAATACATGATTCCTTATTTTTTAAGGAGATTCCAAATATCAATTTTCACGTCTGTAACATTTTCAGTTTTTAATATATGAGTAGCCTCATAAAAAATAATTCAACTATTTTTCACTATTTGTCACCCCCTGTTAAGTGCTCTGCCAATGGCCATAGCCGTGTTGAAACACCGGATCCCGTGAGATCTCCGAAGTTAAGCAACATTGGGCGTGGTCAGGAGTTGGATGGGTTGCCACGCGCTGTTGGTGGGGGGTAAGGGAATGGAGGAGCGGAAAGGAACTGGCCACCCTACCGCACGTAAACTCCGGCTCAGGAACACCTCTGCGTAGGTTCGGACCTACCTTCGGGCAGAATAACTCTTACCTACCTTAAGTGCCCTTTCCAAAAACAAAAAGGTACAGGTTCCTGTATATTTAAAGGACTTTTCAAATACCAAGTTTCTTGTTTCTAGCATGTTATGATTTTGACATATAATGTAAACTGAAATGGCGTATGGCTTTTAGTGCTGGGAGATCCCAGGACTGGCTCGGATCGCCAGGTGCAGGTCTTTTGATTTGGCGCCCGTAGACGACCTGCGCATCATGATGAGGAGGAAATGATGATGTAGACAACACATACACCCAGCCCCTGTGCCAGGGAAATTGACCAATGATGGTTAAAATTCCCGACACTGCAGAGAATCAAACCCAGGACCCCTCTGACCAAAGGGCAGCACGCTAACCATTTAGCCAGAGAGCTGGACCACATTTTAATTTTTTTTACATATACCTACATATCCTCACACAAAGAATTCAACTAATTTTTCAATTCATTCACGCCCTTAAGTGGATTTTCCATAGACAAAAGGACACGCATTTCTTTACTTTGAAAGAAGATTCCAAATATAAATGTTCATGCCTCTAACATCTTCAGTTTTTGAGATAAAAGTATACTCATAAAAAGAATTCAACTCCTTTTTCACCCCAGCCCATTAAGTTGATTCCCCCCCCCCTCCAAAAACGCATGTTACTTTATTTTTAAGGTGATTCAGAGTAAAAATTGTCACATGTGCAACCATAGGTTTTTGAGATATAAGTTTCCCCATAAAAAATTCAATTTTTTCACTTCCTATCACCCTCCCCCTTAAGTGACTTTTCTGAAAACCAAAAAAAACTTGTTTCTTTGTTTATAAAGGAGCTTCCAAATCCCAAATATCATGACTGTAACATCTTCAGTTTTGAGATATATGTATCCTCATAAAAAGGAATTGAACACCTTTTACTCCGCCCCACCCCAAATTGATTCCCCTCCCCCCTTCCCAAAAAAAATGCATGTTTCTTTATTTTTAAAGGAGATTCCAAATTCCTATTTACACATCTGTAACCTTCAGTTTTGAGATATAAGTTTCTCCAGAAAAAGTATTCATTTATTTTTACTACCTATCACACTCCCCACTCAAGTGAATTTTCCAAAAACAAACAGTACTCATTTCTTTAAAAGAACTTCCAAATACCAATTATCACTTCTGTAACTTCTTCGGTTTTTGAGATATATGTATCTTCGTAAAAGGAATTCATCTCCGTTTTCTTCCCCCCCTACCAAGTTGATTCCTCCCTCCCCGCCGCAAATATGTGTTTGCGTGTTTCCTTATTTTTAAAGCAGATTCCAAATACCAGTTTTCACATTTTTATCATCTTTAGATGTTTTGGTATGTATATATACAGTCTCATAAAAATAATTCAACTAATGTTTCAATCCTTTCACCCCCCCTGCCCCGTTAAGGGTATTTTCCAAAAACCAACGAATACGTGTTTCATTATTTTTTAAAGGAGATTCCAAATACCAATTTTCATGTCTGCAACATATTAAGTTTTTGAGATATGCTGTAGATACGCTAATTTTAAAATTTTGCCCTCTCTTTCAGTTCCCCTTAAGTGGATTTTCCAAAAAAATTATTCTTTACTTTTACAGGAAATTCCAAATACCAGTTTTCATATCTGTAATATGTTATGTGTCTGAGATAATTTTCAGATAAAGTCTTTTTAAAAATTCACCCCGTTTGTCACTCCTGTTCACACCCTATTCATCTGATTATCCAAAAACACAAAAATACGTGTTTCTTTATTTTCAATGGAGATTCCAAATTTCAATTTTCATGTCTGTAACATCTTCAGTTTTTGAGATGTAAGTCTCCTCATGAAAGGTGTTTAACCCCCTTTCCCCCATTTTCCACCCTCCTTAATGGAATTTTCCAAAAACAAAAAAACATGTTTTTTTTTATTTTTAAGGGAGATTCTAAATACCAATTTTCACATCTGTAAACTTTAAAGGTTTTGAGATATAGATGTGTCTCTGTAGTGTGATATAAAATGACACCCACGGTATCCCCTGCCTGTCGTAAGAGGCGACTAAAAGGGGCCCCAAGGGCTCTGAACTTTGGAGCGTGGGTTGGCGACCACGGGGCCCTTAGCTGAGTCCTGGCATTGCTTCCACTTACTTGTGCCAGCCTCCTCACTTTCATCTATCCTATCCGACCTCCCTTGGTCAACTCTTGTTCTTTTCCGACCCCGACGCTATTAGGTTTGCAAGGGCTAGGGAGTCATTCATTTTCACGCCCTTCGTGGCCCTTGTCTTTCTTTGGCCGATACCTTCATTTTTCGAAGTGTCGGATCCCTTCCATTTTTTCTCTCTGATTAGTGTTATATAGAGGATGGTTGCCTAGTTGTACTTCCTCTTAAAACAATAATCACCACCACCACCACCTGACAATCATTTAGAATAACCCTGTATTTATGACAGCTGGGCATGATGCCATCATCAAGATTTTTCGTCGAGGACTTATCGTTTTTGAAGCTTTTCCTTTTTTAGATATGTTGGTTTTCAATGTTTTTAATGTAACAATTTGACTATGTTGGCTGAAGATGACCTAAAGGGTTGAAACTGGTACCACAAAAATAATGTTTAAGGACAATATAACAGATATTTATAAAATTTAGTTGTATGTGGCATTAATGTTAATGTGCTGAGGACCATATTTTACCTTGTTCCTTGTAACAGTTATCAATACAGACCATAATGAAGTTATAATTTTGTGTGGCTATTTCTAGCTGAGTGCAGCCTTTGTAAGGCAGACCCTCTGATGAGGGTGGGCGGCATCTGCCATGTGTATGTAACTGCGTGTTATTGTGGTGGAGGATAGTGTTATGTGTGGTGTGTGAGTTGCAGGGATGTTGGAAACAGCACAAACACCCAGCCCCCAGGCCATTGGAATTAACCAATGAAGATTAAAATCCCTGACCCAGCCGGGAATCGAACCCAGGGCCCTCTGAACCGAAGGCCAGTATGCTGACCATTCCACTGAGTCGGACCATAATGAAGTCATTTAATACTCACAAGCTGCAACAAATTAACATAATTTAGTTCACTTTGCCTCTCCATCCGTGAAATGAATTTGTTAAGGTGTGATACCACCTCACTAATATTTGGAATACACATCCACCCCATTTTCATTTTTATCATTATTATCATCTTCTTCTTTGTCAAGTTGATTTTGGACTGCATCAATGATATAGTTATTTTCTACACATTCCCCCATTGTCAACTTCTACCCATTCATTTAGGTCGTCAAGGGTGATGTTGCAATGCAGAGCACAACACGTGGACTGTTTATCACTATTTGTGAGTTTGGCAAGAGAGAAATATCCATCTTTCATGTTGTATTTAATGGAGTGTTTCTTCCAGCAGTTCTGTTTGGTAGCTGGACTAATACTTCCCCATGCAAGACCTACTGAATATGCAACTGTTTTGAGGTTTATTGACTTATGGTAAATTTCCATTTCATCAGAATTCACTATAGCACTCAGAAGTTCACAATGGAGGTGTGTGTTAAAATGCTTTTCTGAAGCCTTGATCTAATGGCTGGATCAGTGCTGTAGTTTTTTTTTTTTTTTTTTTTTTTTTTTTTTCTTTGTCAAGAACGACTCTGATTTTTCCATCTCATGACTCGCACATCAGCAAGTGGATGTACTGGACTGTGGTCAAGACTTAGTTTGGCTTTATCTTCGAGGTTAAGTGACTGGAGATGGCTTCTCATGGATGGAACACAGTCTTTATAGAATCACTAACAGAAAATATCACTTGTCATCCAAGTATTCTTTGAATGCCTATATGAAAAAAATTAATTAACATACTTAAAGCAACTTAGATTTCTTGTTTTCCCTACACAGAAAGGTTTAAGTTTATGGCTTCCTGATTTACACCATTGGAAAACTCCAAGAAGACATTAGTTTAGAAGAATCCACTTTAGGCTAAGCAGTTGTCCAGGTAACATATTTATTTGATTAAATTTTCCAGGTCACAGGTTCAGGATCCATGAGAAGACATGGACATGGTGGTACATTAATAACCGCTGTAGTCACCATGATTTTGAATGCAAGCATACAATTGTGCACGTATTGTGTCGTACAGGTGCTGTATATCATTTTGTGGGATGGAGTTTCATGACTTTCGGGCTTAGTCAAATCAGCAACAGTTAATGCTTGTATTGGATGACGCTGGATTTTTTCGTCTCACAATGTCCCATATGTGCTTAACGGGTGAAAGGTCTGGTGGTCTCGCAGGCCAAGGGAACTGCACGTTAGGCGGCAGTAGCGGTATGAGGATGAGCATTATCCTGTTGGAAAACACCCTTTTGAATACTCTGAATGAACAACAGCACAACAAGTTCAGTCACCAGTCTGATGTACAAATCCGCTGTCAAGGTTCTTGGGATAACGACACAAGTGTTCCTGCTGTCAAAGGAAATAGCTCCACAGATCATAACACTGGTGTAGGTCTAGTGTGTGCAGACAGCTTGGTTCCAAGCACTCATCTGGCCCTCTTACCAACCAGAAGTACCAAGATCAATTTCAATGGTTAATAAATCTCACAAATGGTCCTTTTCAGGACCAAAGCTGACAGTTGTATCAGTTAACATAGAAGGCATAACATCAAACAAGGGACCCCTGTAACAACAACTTTGCCAAACACACAAGTGTGACATTCTCTGTGTTCAAGAAAATCACAGAAGTAGCGACCAAAGACGACCAAGAGTATTAGGAATGCGTTTGGTAGCCGAGAGGCCGCATGAAAACTATGGTAGTGCTATATTCACAAGGCCAGAGCTGAACGTAATATCTACCTCATCTACAGACAACAATGATATAGAAATCTTAACAGTGGAGCTATCGAACTGTATCATAACATCTGTCTATAAACCATCGAGCATTCCATTCCACTTTACTGATTCAGCTGTATGGCAAGAGGAGAAGATTTGTGTCATCGTGGGCGAATTCAACAGCCATAGCTGCTTATGGGGATATAGAGAAGACAATGAAGATGGTGAAGCTGTGACTACGTGGTCAGAATCTAGTCAACTGTCCTTAATACATGACAGTAAACTTCCTGCTTCTTTCAACAGTCATTGATGGAGACGTGGATACCACCCAGATCTCATTTTTGTCAGCGATGCTATATTACAGCAGTGTGTGAAGTCTGTCTGCGAACCTATACCTAACACACAACACAGTCCCATTATGTGCCAAGTTTTCTCAGCAGTTCATCCACAATCTGTGCCATTCAGAAGGCGGTACAACTTTAAGAAAGCTGACTGGTTGAAGTACACAAAGCGCTTAGATGAAACTAGCTGAAGTACCCGTGCTTCGCTACGGTATTCTACATTATATACAGAATTCTAGGTTAGGTAGTACACACCTTGTGAGCAAGATTGTATTATATTGCATAGCTCTTAACGTTACGCTAGAAACATGACGGGGAAGTCACCAAACGTCTTTTCTCATTTGAAGACCAAGTTAGGGAATTTTCATTGTAATGGTAGGCCTGCTTGCCTATCACCAGTCACAAATCATGTTGGGAAATTTTCATTATAATGGCAGACACTCTCCACTTTTTTAACATCCTCAGAAAGACTGTCATAGAGGTTTTCCCAAGTGAAATGAACATAGGTCATTACAAAGACGTCGGTAGAAATGGCATGATTTAAAGCAATATGAAATACTCGATCAAATGAAGAACCACATATTTTCTCACTTTTAACGAAGAGTATTACGCTGCCGATCTAACAGTCCAGAGTTCCAGAGCTGGAAAGACCAAGCCGCAGACAGCCGTGATCCTTGAAAACTCTTTGTCTTTTTTCAGAGGGGGGTTGGGGGTCGAATAGTGGAGAGTACCAGTGCAAATCTATGTCCATTCACTAATCTGTTTCCTAGGAATACCCGATGAGTCGGAAAAATCTCATTTCACTACACTGGCGGCGGAAAAATCTGACTTGGAGGCAAATTTTTTTCTCTAAGCCAGAAGAGGAAACCCCTCTTCACTGCCAATTTGGAATAAAATGAATGTAGAATTTAATAAAGGTGGAGAGGAAGAAGCTTTTCTTAAGAAATGGTTCTTTTCAGGGTTGAATTATGAATTATTTAGTGAATTGTAGTGCTATAATTTGGAATAGGCGTAAATTGTAATTCTAGACCAGGTCATACTACTATTACTAAATGAGCCTCTGCCAAATGTGTACACTGCTCATTCAAAACACCGCGTCAGAGTAGGGATCGAATAGCTGGAATACTATGATGAACCAGTGTGTTACGTACCAGCAGTGTCAGACAATGTATGAACCAGAGAAATGGCATGCTAAAGAAAAAAATTTCATAACTCCCCAGCTATTTCCCGCCAATATTCAGTCAGGCTGTTATACTCGGTACGCAACAATATTCCCATCAATCGGAGTTGAGTGGCAGCGTAACAAACAAAGAACATCACAACAAACAATGGTCAATGTAATGTTATTGTTGATCAATGTTATGCGCTTTCGATATTGTAGGCCTTCACATTTAGTTTCCTTCCGACTCTGAAATACTACGGTACTCTTATCATAGTCAGTGCGGTAAAACTGAATAAAACATAAATGATCGGAAGTTGTATTCTCTATAACTTTTGTTATGTAGTACTTTTCTATAGGACCAATAACAGAGGTAGGTTATTTAAAAATTAAATTTGAGGTACTACCCCTAAACTATAATGTAATTCAGGGTCAGTAAAATTGTTTATAGCTTAGGCTATAGTTTCTTCTTCCTCGACTCTATATATCGATTTTGATTAAATTCTGTTCATCCATCTTCTCGTGGCTCGGCGTTGATGTGGACTTGGCAACAAAAATCGAAATTCATGAATATCTCGGTTATCGCAGCCGGTATGGTAAAAATGTATAAGACATAAATGATCAGAAATTTAATTCTATGTAACTTTAGTTATGTAATATTTATCGATAGGGCCACTAATAATATAAATATTTGAGAATTAAATTCTAGGCCTTCCCCTAAACTACCATTTCACTCAGCGTGAATAAAATAATTTTAAGTCTAGATTGTAGTGGTTCATCCCCTGACTTTACATACCGATTTTCATGAAGTTCTCTTCAGCCGTTTTCTTGTGATGCGTGTACAGACAGACAGACAGACAGACAGACAGACAGACAGACAGACAGACAGACAGACAGACAGAAATTACGGAAAAGTAAAAAAATGCATTTCCTTGTTACTGTGGACATGGCTGATACAGAAATACCACTTTTTTCAAATTCTGAGCAATGTACAGACAAAACTCTTATTTTATATATATATTGATGGTAACAGACATCGAACCTGTTCCAGAGGTATACGATGTGTTCATCGATGCCGTGCAAGAATGCTCTTGCACGTCAATCCCAAGAGGCTGTAAGTCTCGGTACATACAGGGTCTAGACGCCAGTGCAGTAGATAAATTAAACGAGTCCCTATTCAGGCTGGTCAACAACTAATCCAGTCCATGGGTGAAATAAAGAGAGAACATTGCGTTAAGTTGATGGAAGAACTAGATATGGCAAGAAACAGCAGAGAAGCTTGGAAGCTACGTAGACGTCTGAACAATGACCTTTTTTATTATTTATAAGTTTCATATTCCGTATTGATTGGATTCAATGTAATAGATAAGAAAAATGTTCCACCGATCAATACATTTATTGTGGATGAATTACTCCACTAGTACCGGTTTCGACCTATCTTGGCCATCATCAGCTAGCACACAAATTTACAGTCATTTTGTTATTGTATTTCTGGAGAAATTTCGGTGTTAAGTTGTTTGAAAGGCACTCCTTCAAGAAGGCAATGCTTTTGGTTGCGTTCATTAGCTTGATTTTTAGGTTTTGGTATTTGTATGCATTACGTTTTGCCTGGTTGGCTTCCGTATTATTATTTATAAGTTTCATATTCCGTATTGATTGGATTCAATGTAATAGATAAGAAAAATGTTCCACCGTTCAATACATTTATTGTGGATGAATTACTACACTAGTACCGGTTTCGACCTATCTTGGCCATCATCAGCTAGCACACAAATTTACAGTCATTTTGTTATTGTATTTCTGGAGAAATTTCGGTGTTAAGTTGTTTGAAAGGCACTCCTTCAAGAAGGCAATGCTTTTGGTTGCGTTCATTAGCTTGATTTTTAGGTTTTGGTATTTGTATGCATTACGTTTTGCCTGGTTGGCTTCCGTATTATTATTTATAAGTTTCATATTCCGTATTGATTGGATTCAATGTAATAGATAAGAAAAATGTTCCACCGATCAATACATTTATTGTGGATGAATTACTCCACTAGTACCGGTTTCGACCTATCTTGGCCATCATCAGCTAGCACACAAATTTACAGTCATTTTGTTATTGTATTTCTGGAGAAATTTCGGTGTTAAGTTGTTTGAAAGGCACTCCTTCAAGAAGGCAATGCTTTTGGTTGCGTTCATTAGCTTGATTTTTAGGTTTTGGTATTTGTATGCATTACGTTTTGCCTGGTTGGCTTCCGTATTATTATTTATAAGTTTCATATTCCGTATTGATTGGATTCAATGTAATAGATAAGAAAAATGTTCCACCGATCAATACATTTATTGTGGATGAATTACTACACTAGTACCGGTTTCGACCTATCTTGGCCATCATCAGCTAGCACACAAATTTACAGTCATTTTGTTATTGTATTTCTGGAGAAATTTCGGTGTTAAGTTGTTTGAAAGGCACTCCTTCAAGAAGGCAATGCTTTTGGTTGCGTTCATTAGCTTGATTTTTAGGTTTTGGTATTTGTATGCATTACGTTTTGCCTGGTTGGCTTCCGTATTATTATTTATAAGTTTCATATTCCGTATTGATTGGATTCAATGTAATAGATAAGAAAAATGTTCCACCGATCAATACATTTATTGTGGATGAATTACTACACTAGTACCGGTTTCGACCTATCTTGGCCATCATCAGCCAGCACACAAATTTACAAATTTACAAATTTCTCCAGAAATACAATAACAAAATGACTGTAAATTTGTGTGCTAGCTGATGATGGCCAAGATAGGTCGAAACCGGTACTAGTGTAGTAATTCATCCACAATAAATGTATTGATCGGTGGAACATTTTTCTTATCTATTACATTGAATCCAATCAATACGGAATATGAAACTTATAAATAATAATACGGAAGCCAACCAGGCAAAACGTAATGCATACAAATACCAAAACCTAAAAATCAAGCTAATGAACGCAACCAAAAGCATTGCCTTCTTGAAGGAGTGCCTTTCAAACAACTTAACACCGAAATTTCTCCAGAAATACAATAACAAAATGACTGTAAATTTGTGTGCTAGCTGATGATGGCCAAGATAGGTCGAAACCGGTACTAGTGTAGTAATTCATCCACAATAAATGTATTGGTCGGTGGAACATTTTTCTTATCTATTACATTGAATCCAATCAATACGGAATATGAAACTTATAAATAATAATACGGAAGCCAACCAGGCAAAACGTAATGCATACAAATACCAAAACCTAAAAATCAAGCTAATGAACGCAACCAAAAGCATTGCCTTCTTGAAGGAGTGCCTTTCAAACAACTTAACACCGAAATTTCTCCAGAAATACAATAACAAAATGACTGTAAATTTGTGTGCTAGCTGATGATGGCCAAGATAGGTCGAAACCGGTACTAGTGTAGTAATTCGTCTACAATAAATGTATTGATCGGTGGAACATTTTTCTTATCTATTACATTGAATCCAATCAATACGGAATATGAAACTTATAAATAATAATACGGAAGCCAACCAGGCAAAACGTAATGCATACAAATACCAAAACCTAAAAATCAAGCTAATGAAAGCAACCAAAAGCATTGCCTTCTTGAAGGAGTGCCTTTCAAACAACTTAACACCGAAATTTCTCCAGAAATACAATAACAAAATGACTGTAAATTTGTGTGCTAGCTGATGATGGCCAAGATAGGTCGAAACCGGTACTAGTGTAGTAATTCATCCACAATAAATGTATTGATCGGTGGAACATTTTTCTTATCTATTACATTGAACAATGACCTCACAAAAAGTCCTCTACATAGCAACATTACTTCTAACCAGACAGCTTATCAGCTCCTAATAAACGGCAAAACAGATAAGCAAAAATGACCACCAAAACTTCAAAGAAATATCAAACAAGAAACATCCAGTCTGTCCAATCCCTTCACTATGAACGAGCTGGAAAACACCATAAAAATGAGCATGCATATGGAGCAGATACAACACTTTGGGAATGCTACCAAATAATGGATCCTACAGCTTTTCAATAACTGTCTGGAACAATGTCAAATCCCTAAAATCTGGAGGAATACTAAGGTGGTTGCAATCCTGAAACCTGGTAAGCAGCCTACGGATCCGAAGAATTTCAGACCAATATCACTCCTGTGCCATCTATATAAAATTTTTGAAAGAATACTTCTGAACCATGTAACACCAGTGGTCGAACCTTTTCTAATCCCAGAGCAGGCTGGATTTAGACCAGGAAGGAACTGCTGTACACAGATCCTTAATCTGACACAGCACATAGAAGATGGATTTCAGCGTGGTGATATTACTGGAGTGGCTTTTGTTGATCTCTCTTCAGCATATGATACTGTACAACACCAGATAGTTCTAAGGAAGTTTTACCATCTTTTACCAGGCTCACAATGATTATTGCCACACTGTTGCAGAACCGACGTTTCTTTGATGAATTCCAAGGACAGCGGAGTAGATGGAGAATACAGAAGAATGGTCTCCCACAAGGCAGTGTCCTAGCACCAATGCTATTTAACATATATACCAATGACCAACCTCTTCCACCTCACACAAGGAGCTTTCGGTATGCAGATGACCTGGCCCTGGCAACTCAGAGTAAAAACTTCAAGCAAGTGGAACAAAACCTTACTGCTGCTTTGCTCTCCGATTATTATGATGAAAATCACCTCAAGTCAAACCCATCAAAAACTAATGTATACGCCTTTCATTTAAAGAACAAAGAAGCCCTGCGGAAGCTGCGTGTTAGTTGGAAAGGAATGGAGCTGGAACATAGCAATACTCCAGTTTACCTTCACCACTGACCTTCACCACACACTGCACCAAACTCAAGGCAAAAGTTATATCACGAAACTGCCTATTGCGTAAGGTAACTGGTTCTGGATGGGGTGCCCATCCCCAGACAGTAAGGACAACTGCCCTAGCACTCTGCTACTCTGCTGCTGAATATGCTAGTCCCGTGTGGTATAAATCAGCTCATGCAAAGAAAGTCGACATTGCCTTGAATGAAACCTGCAGGCTAATCACAGGCTGTTTAAAACCAACACCCACACAGAAGTTGTATTCACTTTCAGGTATAGCCCCACCTGATATTAGACGTGAGGTGGCCGCTAATATCGAGAGACAAAAGGTTTGCAGCATCTCAGCCCATCCCCTTCATGAACATCAGCCACCACCAGCTCGACTGAAGTCCAGGAAGAGTTTTCTGCAGTCTTCTGCTCCTCTTGATTCTGACCCAAAAAAGGCCAGGGTTAAGCTATGGAAACAAAGGTACCCAGATCATCCGGAAGTGTTGAAATTGAAGAAAAGTTGCCACCTGGTCATGAAGAGGGATGGTATATATGGAAGTTGTTAAACAGACTGCAGACTGGCGTTGCAAGATCTAAGGACAATCTTGTGAAATGGGGCATTGTGCATGATGGGGACTCATTATGCGAATGTGGAGAGGAACAGACTTCTAGGCACCTCTTGCACTGTTGTCTATGCCCAGATTCATGTACAGGGTTGGAATTGGCACTGGCTGGAAACAATGCCATCAATGTAGCCAAATACTGGTCACAATTTGTGTAAATTATGTATATATAGTGTGGATATGTTCATGTAATACTTCCTTTCTCCTTTTTTTATTTTCATGTATGTTCTTCCATTTGTTAACTTCATATGCAAATTTTTCAAGTGCTTCATTCGTAACTATATACGATTAATTTGTTCATGTACATCTTTCATATTCAGTACATATATTCAGTATCTCTTCCTTGTATATATTGGTACCTCTGACACGAATAAATAATACCAACCTATGGCCATCATTGGCACTGAGGTTCTCATCTGAGAACACAACAGATCTCCACTCTGGCCTCCAATGAGTTCTAGCTCGACACCACTGAAGTTGTCAAGGGCAGATTCGGAGTTAGTGGCATGAACACTACAGACGTCGGGCTTAGGTCTGTCCCTCAAGTCATCGATTTCTTACAGTTTACTGTGTCATTCTAGTGCCAACCAAAGCTCTATTGGCTGCTGCAAGATGCAGTATGATCCACCACTGTTGTGCGACAAATATGGTGATCTTCCCTCTCTGTAGTGGCCCATGTGCAGCCAGATCCTGATCTTCTTGACCATTGTTGCCAATACCAATACACGGTGGATACATCCCTCCCAAGTCTTTCCGCAATATTGTGGAAAGAACATCCATCTTCTCATAGCCCTATTACACGGCCTCATTCAAGCTTGGTTAGCTGCTGATACTGCCTTCTTCATCTCCTTAAAGGTATGTTTAACTCACACCTACCCCACAACGTCAGCACCAGAGGATGACTAACGCTACGAAGTGTACAGCATACATTTAAAGCAAACTTGCTTTGCAAGATCATAGTGGCACTATTAGAATTAATATTCATTGACTAGCACACGAATTTGAATAGGAGTCATCTTTCAGATGTGCAAACACATCTCCCAAATTTCGTTTATCTACCACAACTCCTTCTTCAAGTTGGGATTTCATTTTCTGTCAGTGTATTTGTGGCAGAATGAAGAGAAACTCTTGTTGTTATTCATTTTTAAACCAGATTAGTTTACTGAACTATGCAGATTGAGAGTGGTTTTTTTTTTAATATGTGTATACCATGTCAGTCTCGATGTCCTTAGGTTCTCTTCTATAGATTTTTTTTTTTTTTTGTTAAGAATGAAGCCATGTTTTCCAGTGTTGACTTCGTTAAATATAACAAAGGTTTTCAGTCTGTTAAACACACAGCAAATACAATGTAAATTATAACACTATAAACATACCTGTAAAATACACACTAACATACATGACATGTTTCGTTCTACAAGAACGTCCTCAGATTCTATCAAATCACTTTAAAACAAGCTTATATATGTGCAATATTGTTTATGTAGCATAAACTTGTCAATAATAGAGAGTTTAGTGAAAACATGAAACAGTAATGACAAAAATAAAATATATGCAAGTATTAATATAATGAAAACTTACATACTTATCTAGACTGCCGATGTTAAGTCCGTTGTCACCAAACACTATTTCAGGACTGTGGTCATGGAAAGTTTTGGTGAGGCACGCTGCACGTGGAGAGGGAGGGCAAGAATGGGAGGGGCCTTGTAGAGCGATGTGGATCTCTCCTATTGGATGATTAAATACTGTATAGTGGAGAGGGGAGGGAGAAGTAGGGCAGAGCGGCAGGAGCGCTGTGGAACCTTCCATCAACATTGGAGAGGCGAGAGATGTTATTGACCTATTTCATGTTAAATATACTTTTATGTAATATGGATGAATGCAAATTAATAATTTAGGTGAATAAAATAAGGAATGATATTATTATTATTATTATTATTATTATTATTATTATTATTATTATTATTATTATTATTATTATTATTATTATGATAAAAGCAATTTAATGAGTAGGTGTTGTCAGATATTATGTGAGTAGAGTGAATAGGAGGGAATTATTTAAATGTGTATGCTCATTCACGTTATTTGCATGAGCATTTTTTGCGACGTAAATTTCTATTGCTTCTTTTATATTCAAAGGTTTACTTTTATTTTTGAAGTGTAAAATGTTTAGATCAGTGTTGATGTCTGTGAAATAGTGTGAACAGTCGTATATGTGCTCCCCGAAGGCTGAATGCCGATTATATCTGATCGCGTTTTTGTGTTCTTTGTATCTTGTATGGAAATTACGTTTTGTTTGACCTATATATGTGGCATTGCAGTTAGGTTCTTGGCACTTGAGTTCATATACTCCTGACTTTGAGAAAGGGTCCTTTTTGTTTAGGTTGCACCTGCTGGTGTGTCTCTGTAGTGTGATATTCGTTCGAAAGGCTACTTTTAAACCTTGTTTCTTGAAAATGTTGGCTACTTTGTGTGTGTTATTGTTAACATAGTTGAGAACCATGTAGTTTTCTTTGTCATGTGTGGTGCTTTCCCTGCGACTTTCCTTATGTTTATTTAATAGTTTATCTACTGTGCCTGGAGGATGGTTGTTTTCTTTTGCGATTTGTTTAATGATTTGGATCTCTTCATTGAAATCCGTTGTGCTCATTGGCATGGAAATAGCTCTATGTATCATTGTATTCAGTCCTGCTTTTTTGTGTGTGTATGGGTGGTTCGAGTTGTTGTCAATAGTGTGCGACGTCTGAGTGTGCTTTCTGTATACTTTGTAAGATAGGTTGTCATTATTCCTGTTGATTGTGATGTCTAAATAGTTTATTTTCTTGTTATTTTCTGGCTCCATTGTGAAGCTGATGGATTTGTGTAAAGAATTTAGAGTGTTTAATAACTGGTCTATAATTAATTAATGTTATTTGTTTTACATCCCACTAACTACTTTTTAAGGTCTTCGGAGACGCCGAGGTGCCGGAATTTAGTCCCGCAGGAGTTCTTTAACATGCCAGTAAATCTACCGACACGGGGCTGTCGTATTTGAGCACCTTCAAATACCACCGGACTGAGCCAGGATCGAACCTGCCAAGTTGGGGTTAGAAGGCCAGCGCCTTAACCGTCTGAGCCACTCAGCCCGGCAATAACTGGTCTGCATTAGTGATGTCATTATCATATATGCATATGACGTCATCCACAAATCTGCTCCAATGTAAGATTCCTTTCAAAAGCTGGCCCATTAAGATGTTTTCGAAGTTATTCAGAAAAATGTTTGCTATTATACCTGATAACGGTGAGCCCATGGCTAACCCTTCTTTTTGGCAATAGATTTTGTCGTTAAATGCAAAGCAATTTTGGTGTAGTGTTGTTCTAAGAAGGTTAATAATTTCTTTGGTTTCTTGTAGACAGGCGTTTTCTTTAAGAAGGTTTTCGATAATTTTAATGGATTCATCTATTGGAAGGTTGGTGTACATGTTAGTGATGTCAAAGGATATCATACGTGTGCTCTCTGTTA
The DNA here is from genome assembly GCF_040414725.1 of Anabrus simplex. Taxonomy (NCBI): domain Eukaryota; kingdom Metazoa; phylum Arthropoda; class Insecta; order Orthoptera; family Tettigoniidae; genus Anabrus; species Anabrus simplex. The sequence goes on along the minus strand of NC_090265.1, from coordinate 1,419,966,919 downwards.
TTTTAAGTTTATTTAATTCTTTAATTAGTTCTAGGCTGTTTTTAATTGATCTGTCTCCTTTAAGTGAATTTTTTTCTTTTAGAATTAGGTTCAGTTGTTTGCTTAAATTGTAACTTGGCACATCTTTAAAATTTACTATTTGTCTAATGGGACACGGCTCTTTGTGTATTTTAGGCAGGGCTCTTTGTGTGGGGAGTTTAGGATTTTTGATGGTGAGGCTTTCTTTTTCTTGTTTTGTGAAAATGAAGTCTGTTTCCTTGATAGCTTGCTTTATTTGGTTTTGAAATTTATTTGTAGGGTCGCGTTGTAATTCTTAAATACCGTTGTTGTTGATAAATTCTATTGTTTTTTCTATGTATTCGTCTTTCTTCATTATGACTGTTGTGTTACCTTTATCCGCTTTCATGATGATAAGGTTGAGGTTTTTAATTTTGTTCTTAACTGTTTTTAATGCTGAGTATTGATGGCGTAATTCGGTTGTTTGGTGGAATTTTCATGTGCGATTATTTTAGGGCTTTGTTGGTGGCTATGTTTTTTATTATTTTTCTTTGTGGAGAGGGTATTTTGTTGCAAGCAATTTCTACGTCAGTGATGAGCTGTTTTATGTTGTTTTCGTTATGACGTTCCTGGCAGTTGAATTTGAGACCTTTCTCTAGCAGATTTATTTCATTCTTTGAAAAGGTAGTGTCTGATCTGTTAATTAATCTAGGGTGAAAATTTGCGAGTTTGTTGTGCTTAGCGTTTTCTGGATTTTTCTATTTAATCATTAGGTTATGTATTTTATTGTCAATGACCTTCTGTTTCCAGATTGCTTCCTTTTTAATGTAATCGTGTAAAAAGTTGGAGTAGGACGTCCATTGTGTGTGGTGCCAGAAGTTGCTTAGGTTTAAATGGATGCATAGAATTTGTTTATTGATTTGCTGTTTCTTTATGTACGCAAATTTGATTTCGATTCTGATCCATAGTAATTGTGATTGAGATGTTGATATTTTAGCCGAAGTTGTTGTGGGTTTAGCTTTTATGGGTATGTACTTAGGAACGAGCTTTAATTCTAGACATTTCTTATCAAATGTAATTGATTTGTCAATGTTCATGATTTTAATTTTAAGTGATTTGAGCTTTTTGGCTTCGTAATTTGCCTGACTGGCCGAATAATTTGTTAAGAATGAAGCCATGTTTTCCAGTGTTGACTTAGTTAAATATAACAAAGGCTTTTCAGTCTGTCAAACATAGCTTCACAATGGAGCCAGAAAATAACAAGAAAATAAACTATTTAGACATCACAATCAACAGGAATAATGACAACCTATCTTACAAAGTATACAGAAAGCACACTCAGATGTCGCACACTATTGACAACAACTCGAACCACCCATACACACACAAAATAGCAGGACTGAATACAATGATACATAGAGCTATTTCCATGCCAATGAGCACAATGGATTTCAATGAAGAGATCCAAATCATTAAACAAATCGCAAAAGAAAACAACCATCCTCCAGGCACAGTAGATAAACTATTAAATAAACATAAGGAAAGTCGCAGGGAAAGCACCACACATGACAAAGAAAACTACGTGGTTCTCAACTATGTTAACAATAACACATACAAAGTAGCTAACATTTTCAAGAAACAAGGTTTAAAAGTAGCCTTTCGAACGAATATCACACTACAGAGCCACACCAGCAGGTGCAACCTAAACAAAAAGGACCCTTTCTCAAAGTCAGGAGTATATGAACTCAAGTGCCAAGAACCTAACTGCAATGCCACATATATAGGTCAAATAAAACGTAATTTCCATACAAGATACAAAGAACACAAAAACGCGATCAGATATAATCGGCATTCAGCTTTCGGGGAGCACATATACAACTGTTCACACCATTTCACAGACATCAACACTGATCTAAACATTTTACACTTCAAAAATAAAAGTAAACCTTTGATATAAAAGAAGCAATAGAAATTTACGTCGCAAAAAATGCTAATGCAAATAACGTGAATGAGCATACACATTTAAATAATTCCCCCCTATTCGCTCTACTCACATAATATCTGACAACACCTACTCATTAAATTGCTTTTATCATATGAATAATAATAATAATAATAATAATAATAATAATAATAATAATAATAATAATAATAATAATAATAATAATAATGCCATTCCTTATTTTATTCACCTAAATTATTAATTTGCATTCATCCATATTACATAAAAGTATATTTAACATGAAATAGGTCAATAACATCTCTCGCCTCTCCAATGTTGATGGAAGGTTCCACAGCGCTCCTGCCGCTCTGCCCTACTTCTCCCTCCCCTCTCCACTATACAGTATTTAATCATCCAATAGGAGAGATCCACATCGCTCTACAAGGCCCCTCCCATTCTTGCACTCCCTCTCCACGTGCAGCTTGCCTCACCAAAACTTTCCATGGCCACAGTCCTGAAATAGTGTTTGGTGACAACGGACTTAAGATCGGCCGTCTAGATAAGTATGTAAGTTTTCATTATATTAATACTTGTATATATTTTATTTTTGTCATTACTGTTTCATGTTTTCACTAAACTCTCTATTATTGACAAGTTTATGCTACATAAACAATATTGCACATATATAAGCTTGTTTTTAAGTGATTTGATAGAATCTGAGGATGTTCTTGTAGAACGAAACATGTCATTATTTGTATGTTAGTGTGTATTTTACAGGTATGTTTATAGTGTTATAATTTACATTGTATTTGCTGTGTGTTTGACAGACTGAAAAGCCTTTGTTATATATCTCTTCTATAGAGTCCAGTTCCATTCTGATTTCATCATTCCTTACATGGTCCTTGCGTAGGTTTTGGTAGATAGTGCTTAGAAACTTCATTTCACTGCCTGCAGTATACTGACTTCTCTCTCCTTCAGTGTACATGTTATATGTGTAGGTATCTCCTACATGTCGTAAAAGGTGACCAAAAGTGGCCATGGGCTCTTAACTTGGGAGTGTGGGTTAGCGACCACAGGGCGCTTAGGTGAGTCCTCGCATTGCTTCCACTTAATTGTGCAGTGCTCCTCACGTTCATCTATCCTACCTGACCTCCCTCGGTCAATCCTTATTCTTTTCCGACCACAGCGGTATTAGAGCACTCGATGCATAAGGAGTCTTATTTTCATGCCCTCCATGGCCCTTGTCATTCTTTGGCAAATACCTTCATTTTTTAAAGTGTCAGACCCCTGCCATATTTTCCCTCTGATTTGTGTTAATAGAGGTTGGTTGTCCAGTCATACTTCCTCTTAAAACAATAATCACCACCATCACCAGAGAAATGAAAACAATTCAGTAGTAGCAGTAGTAAAACACTTTGTGTGAAAATTTTCCTCATAATAGCCACACCCATATTTTGGAACCATAAAATTGGTATTAAAAGTGTGGCTGTTATGTGAGGAAATAGGGTAATTGAAAGATATGAAAAGGGGAAACTGCTGCAAAACTATGCGTTGATTGTGGGATTGGAGTACAGACTGTTCTGGACCATCAACACTGGAGATCATAAAAAAATCCAAATTCAAGGAGTTAGATGTTGCTCTTTTGTAATGGTTTAGCCAAAAAATGAGCAGGAGATGTCTTTGTTTCAGGTTTAAGGTGTGCTGAAAAAGCTAAATATTTTCAAGAAGCTCTAGGGTTAGAGGAGGAATTTAATGCCTAAATTTGCTAACCAGATTCAAATAATGTCACAAGATTCACAAACTTGCTGTGCAAGGAGAGCTCTTTAGTTCAGATGTTGCAGCAGCTAGTCCTAGGAATAGTTTCAGAAATATGTGTAAAAAGGGAATTTCACACTAAGATGTGTGTTCAGACAGACAGATAGAGTAATTAGTCAAACACAGCTAAAATCCCTTGCCTGGCCAGGAATTGAATCTGAGACCTTTTGAACTGAAAGCCACTATGCTGACCATTCAGCCAGAATCTCTAACGGCATCATTCTTTCTCCCATTCTTTTGCCTCTCCTATCCCCTCCTACTTCCTTTACCTGATAACAGCGTCTACATTTCAACAATGGTCACCACAATTTTTACTCTGTCTGCTACTGACAAATGTTGCGGGTGGGTAAAGATTTTGGAGTTTTTTGTGTTTCATTCATTTGTTCTCTATCTACGCATGCTTATCTGGTAAGCTGCTGCTCTCCATCTTTTTTCTAACCTGAGTTTTTACTTTGTGATCCAGTGACATAGAATTATGAGTAAAGAAGAATCTAATTCTTTTTTTCTGATGCTTTGCTTAATAAGAAAAAAATTATATAATGTTATCATATCCTACCAACTCTCTTCTTATGAAATAATTTGTATATGCTCTGTATAGATGTGCCTTCATTGTATTTGGGAACTCTTAAAAAAAAAAAAAAAAAAAAAGCTTGTTTTAGTAGTTCCCTGCGGTTAACAGGAGTTGTTCTGTGTGATACCGAACATTGAAAGCTGTATAAGAAATGTCATAGTTAAATTTTATTGTACAACAATTATAGCAATATTAAATTATATACAGGTTAATACATTTGTACATAATTTTTACTGATAAGCATCTGATGCTTAAAGTCAGGAAGTTCTTATGCTAATATGGTTCAAAGATCCACAGGAGAAGGATGGCCTGTCTTTGTGAAACACATCATCCTTATTTTGTAACTTGTTCTTCACCAAAGCCTTGCCTTCAGTACTTCATTGGGTAATCACCAAGATCATTTGAGCTATTCTAATGCCTTTCCTTTTGTTACTGGCAGCAGAAAACTAGCAGCACTGCAACCTAAAAAAATAGATTTTTAATTAAATCCATCAGTCAGTTAATTAATTAGTTATAAAATGTAATGTAAATTTCACAAGACCATGCATGTGCAAATGAATACTAGAACACAGTTCGTGAAAATAACACCAGAGAAAAGAAATGAATGTAGCATCTTTCTTTCGATTTTAAACTAAAAGTAAAAATACTGTAATTGACACAAACAGTAGTTTGTACTAGGTATATTAATCTACTTAGCTGTTACATAATAAAGAGAAGAAGAATTAAAATCATTGGTACTAAGATATTATGTATTAATCTGCTTAGATGATATACAGTAAAGAAGATTATTGGTACAGAGAAATCGCAAATTAATCTACTCAGCTGATATATCGTACTAAGTAATTGTTAATTAATCTGCATTGCTGACACACACATGGTAAAGAGGATCAATGGTGCTAATAAATTATAAATTAGTTTAATCAACTGATACACAGTAAAGAATATTTAAAATTATTGGTACAAAGAAATTTTATATTATATTAATCTGCCTAGCTGAAACTCACATAGTAAAGAAGATCATTGGTACTAGCAATTGTAAATTAGTCTACTCAGCTGATATGCAGTAGAAAAGAATTACAATTATTGGTACAAAGAAAATGTATATTAATCTGCTTAGCTGATATTCATAATGAAGAAGATAAATTAAAATCATTGGGACTTGAAAATTTTAAATATGCTTAGCTGATATTCATAGTCAGAGGCAAGGAAGTTTTTGCATCAACATAAAATGTGAAAAACAATATTTTGAGAAGATTTTGAGATATCTTCAGAAATAATATAATTCCGGTTAAGAAAATAGATCATATTTTTGCAAATTATAGCAAATTTCCTTTACATAATTTGCAGTAAGCACAACATTCATTGAAGATATCATCATCATCGATTCTCCACTCCAACAAGCCGGGTGTTGGAATGAACAAGCTTCCTCCTGATGCTGTTCTCTTATTGTTGAAAGTAATACCTCTTTTTCCTCTTCTGCTCTCCTGCTATGCCTAACACAGTCAAGGGTTTTTCTGTCAAAGTGAACTCCCTTAGCCTTTAGTAGTCCCTTGATTCATCTGCAAGGCAGCAGATTGAATATGAGAATGCTTTATCCACCAGCTGTGTTGTTCTCAAGATCTCATTCTCTGCTGACGCTGCTGTTAAGGACTTCACCGTAACCCTGGCAAGGAGTACGAGGTGCTACCAGTCAGGCCAGGTGAACCAAGATTTTAAGAGGTGTTACTCCACTATCACTTGTTGCTTGTCCTGGCTTGTGACAGGCAGATATTGGCCTCCCGTATATCGGGCCAGGTTTAGAATTCAAAATATTTTATTGTATGGCATAAGCCAACAAATCCCTTAAGCTTAAGCTCTTGAATATTTTTTGCCTGTTTCCATTGAAGATAACAAGCTTGAAATTTTGTTCCAAAATTACGTATGTTAAAAGAAAGGGAAGAGAGAACAAGAATTTCTGGAGGTGTGTATTGAACCTAAATGAGTCTCAAACTCCTATGCCTCTACAAGCCTGAAATGGAACTCTCCAAAACATATTGACTCGTATGAGTCAGTAGCGAGTCTACATGGGACTGAATCTATCTGAGCCTGCCAAGCTTACTGAGCTATACTCACTGGGTGGATGTGCAAGATGAGCTGCACGAGTCTCAGTTAATGAACTGAGTTTCTTGAAGGCTCGTGGGTTGGACACGTGTCACAGTTGTGGCCCAAACTCACAATGTTGTCAAATTAAGTCATTCACTTTGTGCCCATTAATAGGTTATTAGTAACAATTTTGGAAGAAGAGCAGTATGGTTTCAGACCAGGAAGGTCAACTACAGACCTTATATTTGCAATTAGGATGCTAATGGAAAAATACTGGGAGAAGAACAAGCCTTTATTTCTAATATTTTTGGACATTGAGAAAGCATATGATAGTGTACCAAGGGAAAGAATTTGGCAATGCATAAAAGAACTTCAAGTGCGAGACAGCCTCATAGACAAAGTGAAAATGTTGTATAGTGGGAACAGAAGCTGTATTCAAGTAGGATGTGGTTTGTCGGACTGGTTTGAAACAAAGAGAGGAGTGCAGCAGGGCAGCTCATTGTCACCACTTCTATTTATTATTGTAATGGATGTAGTAATGAAATCTATTAAAAGGAAAGAACATGGAGATATCAAAGCCTTCACATTTGCAGATGATGTTGCGATCTGGAGTGACTCAGAAGAGGAATTGGGAGAGAGAATACAAAGCTGGAATGAGGAGTTTAAGAAATATGGTTTAAACATCAGCAAGACCAAGACGGTGGTGATGAAAGTGTATGGGGAAGGAGCAGAACCAATAGTCATGTTAAATGAAGCTCAACTGGACAGCGTTCCAGTTTTCAAATACTTGGGTAGCGTTATATCAAATGACAACCTAGCAAAACATGAGGTGAACAATCGAATCAGTAAGGCAACACAATTTTACCACCAGGTAAGACACCTGCTGTGGGATGAGCAAATACCCATGAAAACAAAAATAACATTGTACAAGTCCTATTATACACCAATTCTTACATACAGTCTCGAAACCACAACACTGACCAATAGAGATAATTCCAAACTTCAGGCAGCTGAAATGAAATTCCTACGCACTATGATCCAGAAAACCAGGAAAGACAAGATTAGGAATGAGAAAATTAGAGAAGAAGTAGGAATAGATGATTCTCTCCTCAATAAGATTCAGATATCAAGACTGAAGTGGTTTGGTCACATGAAGAGGATGCCAGTAAACAGAACTGTAAGGAAGGAATTTGACAGAAAGGTAGAAGGAAGACGACCCGTGGGAAGGCCATGAAGGAAATGGATAGATTTAGTTAAGAGCAATGTACTGCTGAGAGGTCATGATTGGGACAAGTTGGTGGAGGAAGAATGGTACAAGGACAGGATGAGATGGAGGAGGCTCATATACCACACCCAGGAAACTGGAGATGGTTTAGGATGATGATGATGATAGTAACAATATTAGCAAGCCACCAAAGTGAATTTCAATGTCAACATAAGTGAATTTTTCAAAGAATTTAAATTTTTCTAAGAGAAAATTTGCTTCATTACAAGACTAGAAGTGTTTTCTTTCTTTTTAAACTTTTCTCTTTTAAATTAAGGTGGGTTTTCTTTTACTAGTTTTCAAATGATTCACACTCGGGAAACCACAAATGTTCAGCCTATTGATTCATCTGTAAGGAAAAGAAATTCAAATACATTTAATCATTGCAAAGAAATACTGTATTGTATAGATAGTATTTCCTCTTAAGAAAAAATACAAAGGAAAATCTGAATAACAAAATTTGGCATTGTAAAGAGATAATGATAGAAAAATATTTATTTTTATAGCACAAGAGAGTAAGTAAAATTAAACATTCTATTATGTATATTTATTTATTTCTGTAAACAACTCAGATAGCACCACTAAAGATTAAACATTTACAGAGAAACTGTAAAAGCTGATGGTGGTATGATAATGAGGTGTACAAGGCCAGATGAGGAGCGAGTTTATGCTGTTACTTCCCCAACAGCTCTAAGAGAGCAGCACTTTTTATAACATCCAGATGCACAAATCATGTTCCAAATGTCATTACTCAGCACCATCAGTATCTCAGCAGTCTTCAAAACAGCCACAACCATACAGGAGCCAAAGGCTCTGGTGGAAGCTACATCTTTACGTCGCACAGACACAGATAGGTCTTATGGCGACAATGGGATAGGAAACGCCTAGGAGTTGGAAGGAGGCAGTCGTGGCCTTAATTAAGGTACAGCCCCAGCAGTTGCCTGGTGTGAAAATAGGAAACCACGGAAAACCATCTTCAGGGCTGCCGACAGTGGGATTCGAACCCACTATCTCCCAGATGCAAGCTCACAGCCATGTGCCCCTGACAGCATAGCCAGGAAGCTACATTTTGCTATGGCTACTGCCAAGAGGCAGATGCAAAAGTACTCCATCCCAAAGTAAGAAAAATAAACTATAGGTGGGTCATTCATGGATGCACAGCTGATGGCACCATCTGAGCTGAGCTACGTTGTGACAGCACCATGAGGTCTCACATGTAGTGAGCTTGTAAATTACATGTTCTATGTTGCTGTTTGCTAACACCATCAGTTTTATGATATTCGTTTCAGTTATTTGGTCATATCAATCAATATCAGTCACTACTTATCTGCATTTAGGGCAGTCACCCAGTGGCGGATTCCCTATCTGTTGTTTTCTTAGCCTTTTCTTAAATGATTTCAAAGAAATTGGAAATTTATTGAACATTTCCCTAGGTAAGTTATTCCAATCCCTAACTCCCTTTCCTATAAACAAATATTTGCCCTAGTGTGTCCTGTTGAATTCCAACTTTATCTTCATATTGTGATCTTTCCTACTTTTAAAGACACCACTCAAATTTTCTCGTGTACTAATGTCATCCCACACCATCTCTCCACTGACAGCTCGGAACATACCACTTAGTAAAAAGTTTCAAACAAGTTTATTAAAAACCACCATTCCAATACTGTACAATCTTTAAATTTAAGATACAGTTGTTACATGCATGTTAAAATGGAACATGTTCCACTTAAACATAGTAAGCATCTTCAGCCATTTAATCCAAAGTTAAGTCAGGGCCCTGAACCAGGTTCCACATTAAGATCTAATACTTGCAATATTAAAAGGTAGAAAGACGTAAAAGTCTAGTCTATGGAGTAAGCGTTGCTTAAATATAACTGAAATTCAAATAATGAACTTTGCATAGTAACATATATACATGAATTAAAATATTAGTATATGTTTAGGATGGTACAAGTTGACCATATGTAGAGTGAACAAGGTCATAAAATTCTAAAATTACAATTGGATTGTCCAAGTTTATCAATATTAATGAAGCATGGATTAATTAAAATATCGAAAATTCAATCTTTGAATGTTGAAGAAATGATAGTTAGGTACGTAGGGACGTTGTTGGTTAACATCAAGCAATTATGTAATAAAGTTAAAAGGCACAATGAAAAGCATCAGTGTGTAGAAGTATTGTATCACTTTCTGTGAAATATACTTTGTAGTGGATTGTAGTTGAAAGCTATCTTGTGTAGATTCAACAGTTAGGGTGTTCAACTAAGCCTTAGATGTGGGAAAATTTGCAATGTGACGTGTGTTGAAGACTGACATGTAAAAGAAAAATAAGTGTAAGTTTTAGAAACACAGAGAATATTCTACTAATGAGCAATGCTTACCCCTTATGTTGACAGAGAGGTGACTAGTCTCATTGGATGCTTGAGAAGATCTGGCAGTCATTATTCTGCTATGGTACTTCGTGTGCTCTAGGGGTGTGTTTGTAAAGGCAGAAAATGCATCGGGAGAGGGGGGTAGGCGGAGCCTTGAAAACATTAGGGGTAGGCGGAGGGGATGTAACGTGGATAGGTGACATGGGAGCAGCTACTGTTGTGGTAGGGAAGTTGTTGATGTGTTTGTATTTAAATATTTTCAAGAAATTATCGGTATTTATATTAAAGGCAGTGAGTAAAATAAGGATTTGTTTAATTAATGGACTATTTGTCTCCAGAACATCATTTAGATTACTATTAGCAATGTCTGTGGCAAATCATTGAGCCAGAATGTCTGTCTAAAATAGCATTTGCAGACTCATACAGACTATTATAATGCTGATCCAAAAAAATGTAGGCATTTTCAAACTCTGTCATCAACCTACTTTTGTTAACGCACTTTAAAATTTGAAGATCTTGTTCAATCGTAGCAAAATTGTGCCCAGTATCCCTCATGTGAATGCTCATAGCAGAATATTTTCTATGTTTTGAGGCATTGTAGTGTTCCAAATATCTAGTTTTGAAACTACGTCCGGTTTGTCCTATGCACGAGAAAGTACGTTGGGCACATCTGAGTTTATACATTCTGGAATTCGAAAATTTATTATGAAATGAGTTTATGGTATTGGAGTTAAAAAATATGTTGTGATTCATGTTATGGGTTCTGTACGCAATTTTGACGTCATCCTTCTTTAATGGGTAACGACAGCGAAACTTGTTTTATTAGGTTTTTCAGGGGCTAATTTTGAGGCAGTTCTTAGTTTGATTTTACCTATAATTTTATAATCATATCAGGTTTGTAGCCATTAAATTTAGCCAATTCTTTAATATAACCAAATTCTTTTTTTTCTATTAGCATTTGAAAGTGGAATTTTTAAGGCTCTATGAATTAAACGATAGAAGGTTGCTTGCTTATGAGAATGTGGGTGCAGAGAATCATTCTTTATAGTCAGCAGAGCGAATGAAGTTTTCCTATAAATTTGGAATATAAACTTATAATTAGCCCTTGTTAAATTTAAGTCCAAGAAGTTCAAAGAATTATTAGATTCATCCTCCTTAGTGAACTTGATATTATTGTTGAGGTCATTGAGGAACGTTAATATATTATCTCTATTATTTTGATGTTTGTCGATGATGGCAAACATATCATCTACATATCTCGGTCACAACTGAAGACCATTGATTCTGTTAATTATCTTGTTAGTTTCTAGATTGTCCATGGAAATATTAGCAAGAATGCCCCAAATCAGGTCACCCGTTGCAAGGCCACTTTGATGGTAAATTTTGTTATTAAATGTTTAAAAAAAATAAAAAAAATTGAATGAATTTCAGTAGATTAATAAAGTCATCTTTTAATGATAGTGATAGTTTCATTTATAGGTATATTCAAATACCTACATGTTTGTGATGTCATACAAAACCATTATATGATTGTGTTGTAACTTAAATGTAGATAGTTTTTACAAAAATCAACAGAATTTTTCACATAGGCAAGGTTATTAAATTTAAAGTGTTTGCTCAAGAAGCTGTGTAAAAATTTTGAGACATAAGTGGGGCTGTTTCTACAATTTATAACAGGGTGCACGGGTACTTCATTTTTATGAAATTTTGGTAAGGCTTTGGCCGTTGGTAGCTTAGGATTTATTAATGTAAGTTTGTGACATTCATGGTCTTGTAAAAGAAAGAACATTTACAATTTAGTCTTCAACACGCGTCACATTACGAATTTTCCCACATCTAAGAATTAAATGGCTGAAGATGCTTACTAAGTTTGAGTGAAACATGTCCCATTTTAACATCAATGTAACAATTGTATCTTAAATTTAAAGATTGTATAGTAATGGAATGCTGGTTTTTAATAAATTTGTTTGAAACTTTTTACATTCTGAACTCCAATATGGTTATCATAATGAGATTCATAACATGTAACATACTACTGTACTTAGTCCAGCAGCTCGTCTCCTTTCTCCCAAGTCTTCCCAGCCCAAACTTTGCAACATTTTGTAATGCTACTCTTTTTTCGGAAATCACCCAGAACAAATCGAGCTGCTTTTCTTTGGATTTTTTCCAGTTCTTGAATCAAGTAATCCTGGTGAGGGTCCCGTACACTGGAACCATACTCTAATTGGGGTCTTACCAGAGACTTACATGCCCTCTCTTGTACATCCATACTACAACTCCTAAACACCCTCATAACCATGTCCAGAGATCTGTACCCTTTATTTACAATCCCATTTATGTGATTACCCCTATGAAGATCTTTCCGTGTATTAACACCTAGGTACTTACAGTGATCCCCATAAGGAACTTTCACCCCATCAACGCAGTACTGTAATTAAAACTGAGAGGACTTTTCCTATTTGTGAAACTCACAATCTGTCTTTCAACCCTGATTATCATCAAACCATTGCCTGCTGTCCATCTCACAACATTATTGAGGTCATATTGCAGTTGCTCACAATCTTGTAACTTATTTATTACTCTAAACAGAATAACATCATCTGCAAAAAGCCTTATCTCTGATTCCACTTCTTTACTCATATCATTTATATACAATATAAGAAAACATAAAGGTCCAATAATACTGCCTTCAGGAATTCCCCTCTTAATTATTACAGGGTCAGATAAAGCTTCACCTACTCTAATTCTCTGAGATCTATTTTCTAGAAATATAGCAACCCATTCAGTCACTCTTTTGTCTAGTCCAATGTCACTCATTTTTGCTAGTAGTCTTTCATGATCCATGATGGCATAAATGATTGGAAATTTAATTCTAGATAACTTTAATTATTTATATTTATTGATAAGACCAATAACAACGTATATATTTGAAAATTTAATTTTTGGCCTTCTCCTAAATTATCATTTCACTCAGCGTGTATTAATTAATTATAGCCTAGATTGCACTGCCGCATTCCCCAACTTTACATGCCATTTTTCATTAAATTCTCTTCAGCCATTTTCTCATGATGCGCAAACATACACACATCCAGAGAGACAAGAGATGATGGAAGATTAAAAAGTGCATTTTCATATTACTGTGGACATGACCAATACAGAAATACCATTCTTTTTAAATGTTGAGCAGTGTACAGACAAAACTCTTGTTTTATACATATATTGCTATTTAGATGGTGTTCTGGTCAAGGCAGTGACCATATAAAGTGACCATACAGTTAGTTGCCAAGGTGGATGAAATAATGACTGCCACAAAGCACAGTAAAGCTAGTGAGTTTGCAAAGGAAGGTTTATACATTTTGAAAAGTAGTATTGGAAAGTATAAATTTTTAATGTTGGAAGAAAAAAGATGTATGAAAATATCTTTTTTTAAATATGAAACATTTATAGCAGAAATTAAAAACTCCAACAGTAAGTGGTCACTGAGCTGGCACTGGCCAAGCAGGTTGTTTAGCACTCATGCAGTGAGCAAACATTCTCCCTGCATTTACCTGATACTAATATAGAAAAGAGAAAGAATTAAAATCATTGGAACTAAGAAACTGTATATTAATCTGCTTAGCAGATAATAAAGAAGAATCATAATCATTGATCCTGTGAAATCATACTATATATTAATCTGTTTATCTGATAATCACATAGTAAATAAGGAGAATTAAAATCATTGATACTGGAATATAATATTAAGTAAAGAAAAAGCATAAAAAGAATTAAAATTATAGGTACTATGTTACTTAGCTGACACTTGCATGGTAAAGAAGGTGACTTAAAATCATAGGTACTGAGGAACTGTACATTAATCTGCTTCTGATACTTACATAGTATGACAGAACTGACTAGAAAGAATGGAGCCTCACAGCTTAAATCAAGTAGAATAGGGAAGATCAGATTTCCAGCTAGAGAGCCCATTCGTCCAAACATCATTGTTAGACTCACAGCCATTGTTCTGGAACAATTTTCAATATGATTATAAATTCTTAACTCTAGAATACAAACATTTATATTTTTATGATTAACATTGTCAGTGTTGTCTGCGAAGTGCTGAAACACACTAGCATTGCCATCTCCCCATTACCTTTCTTGTTCCCATTTGAGAATGTTGGGTCAGGGACTTCCAACAGAAAAGTACAAATTTTTATGAATGTTTGTAACTACATCTCACGAACAAAGTTACTTAATACCGGCAAAGGATAGCTACAGTACAGTGGAGATCAGCTTTGCGTATTACGAGCGCATATCGCACAGTATCCGAACCTGCGGTTCTTACAGTAGCAGCAGTAGCACTGATTGATTTACTTGCCTTAGAGAGACAGGAAATCTGGCGAACTCATGGGGAGCTTGGAAAGAAGTGTGCTAAGGAGCTAGCTTATAGGTAACGAATGGAACGATAGCAGCAAAAATGAGAGGAAGATCCTCGAGGAAAACTGACTAAGTGGCTGATACCATGTTTAGCTGATTGGACTGCACGAGCTCATGGTGAGGTTAACTTTTTATCTTACACAGCTCTTGATGGGTCACGGATACTTCCGGAAATTTCTACATAGAGTAGGTAGAGTGAGTGATTGTGTATTTATTGCAATGATGTTGACGATGTACTTTACACTTTTTTTGTATGTTATCATTGGTCAACACAGAGAAGATGTTTAGAAGCTGAGCAAGGAGAATTGATGCCAGAAACTATTGTGCAGGTGATGCTACAAAATAAAAAATCTGGGGATCAGGTAGCAATGTATGTAGAAGACATCCTGTGCCAGAAAAAGAGGGATTTGAATGCTCATGAACGGCAGTCAAGGAGAAATAAAGGAAGAAGATATCTGAGAAATTACAAGCACGACACCGCCCTGAAGTAATGCAAGAGCGGTTCCGGGGTGGAGATATACATTGTGGGAAAAGGGTGTGTGGGATTTAGTGAGTAGGAATCTCACACAATCGTGGAGTGCCGGACCCTCACAAGTGTCTCATGAAAGATCTCCCCACACTCCCACGTAAAAAAGAATTATTATTATTATTATTATTATTATTATTATTATTATTATTTCGAATGGGCCACCAGAGGACCACGTGCCAATTTCAGTTCCTTCTTCTTTGTTCTTTCCTTTTCTTCCAGTACGCTTTCATCTGTTCACTATGTTTCTTCTTTCTGTCTTCAGACCACTTTGAACCAGTCTTTTTTAATTTCCTATCTTGGAATCCTTCTATTTTCAATACTTTTTCCCGAAAGCCTTCTCTATTATTTATTTCTTCTGTTGTTATATTGTTTTTTTCTATATCCTTTCTTACTTCATTGACCCAGCTTGTCGTTGATTTCTTACCCCACAGATATCTGAAAATCTTACTGGTTCGATATAAATGTCCAAAAAACATAAGTCTCCTTTTCCTCATTACATCTGATATATTTTCTATTTTTTTTATATATTTCAGCATTACTTCGTAATTTCCAACCTTCTGCTGTGTTTTGTGGGCCTAAAATTTTCCTCATGATTCGCCTTTCTAGTATTTCTAGTTTATTTAAATTATAGTTTAATGCCAGACATTCGCTTGCATATAGGCATTCTGGCTTCACTACTGTGTTGTAATGCCTTATTTTTGCATTTTTGGATAGGCATCTTTTATTGTAGATATCATTGGTGACACCATAAGCTCTCTCCATTTTATGTACCCTCTCCTCTACTGCAGATTTTTCTAATAATAATAATAATAATAATAATAATAATAATAATAATAATAATAATAATAATAATAATAATAATAATCATCATCATCATCATTTATAAATTTCATATTCATTTCCTCAGTCAGGGATGGCGAACCTGTGATATGCGTCACCTAGTGGCACAACTTCTGTGGCATGTGAGATAACATACTAATTTATTTTAATGTTTTTAACAAGTAATAAGTAGGTTGAAAGTCTAGTAACACAGCATATTTTAACATTACACTTTAATAATGATGATTAGCATACAGGAAGTGAGGGTAAAAAAAAAGCTTTTTCAACTGCTCATCTAGACCATCAAGATTCCAATGAAGCAATGTACAACATTGAATTGCAACCACTGAGCAAGTTGGCCATGAAGATGGCTTTCCTTGTTTTCCCATTTTCACACCAGGCAAATATTAATATTATATTAAGGCCTTGGCCATTTCCTTCCCACATCTAGCCCTTTCCTATACCATCGTCACCATAAGACCTATCTGTGTCAGTGTGATGTAAATAAAGCAACTTGTAAAAAAAAAGAAAAAAAGAAATAGTAAGACTTGTAACCAAGGAATTGTTCTCTCTTCATCATCACAGTCATCTCTCGATTTGAATTCAGTACAGTCTTCCACTTCCTAAAAATCACATTATTCAACTCAACACACCAGGAAAAAAAGATGGACACTTGATCTTCAGTAGAAACCTTTTCCCACACCCTAAATAAAAGAAAGGCCTACTAATACACCACAAAAAAGGAAGAATCATTTTGCACTCTGCATGCTTCAACCTACAGTACAACACACAAATATGGATGTAATAAGGAAAATATTTTAATATCAACAAAAGAATATTCAGGGGAAAACTTGCAGTGAAGATTAGAAACATTTGACAGAAGCACTTATATAATTATCAATCAATCAATCAATCAATCAATCAATCAATCAATCAATCAATCAATCAATCAATCAATCAATCAATCAATCAATCAATCAATCAATCAATCAATCAATCATCTGCATTTAGGGCAGTCACCCAGATGGCAGATTCCCTATTTGTTTTTTACATAGTCTTTTCTCCAATAACTGCAAAGAATTCGGAAATTTATTGAACATCTTCCTTGGTTAATTATTCCAATCCCTAAATCCTCTTCCTATAATGAATACTTTCCCCAATTTGTCCTCTTTAACCCTAGAAGTGCCGAGTGTTTTTCCCTAAATGCCAGGTCATTTTCGCATGGATTACACATTTATACACTGAAGAAAATGGAAATTGCAACACCCAGAAGGAATGGTGCTATATTGCTGCAACTGAACATGCAGGACGAGTGTTCGGTTGTGCTTCAGTGATTACACTTTCAGGTCCCTCTGACTGCAAGTTTGGACAACAATCAATACAGGATGTGCCCACCACGAGCTGCAATACATTGATGAATTCGGCGAGGCATGGAGTCAATAAGGCCCTGGATCACTTCCTGAGGAATTGTGGCCCATGCTTGCTGCACTGCACGGGTCAATTGTTCCAGAGTTGTGGGTGGCTGAGGACGGTTGGCCAGTTGTCGACCAATCATGTCCCACACATGCTCAATAGGACTGAGGTCCGGGGATCTGGCGGGCCATTCTAAGGTTGTGATGTCATGGAGAGCTTCTCTGCAGATGCGTGCATAGTGAACCCGGGCATTGTCAACATCCCATTAGCAATGTTCGCCATCATAGGGACAATCACTGGATTGAGTACCCTATCAACGTACTGTCGAGCAGTCATAGTGCCCTCAACAAGCACTAACTGTGATTTCACATTAAAGCCAATAGCTCCCCAGACCATAATTCTTGGTGTTGGCCCTGTGTGTCTCTCGACAATAAGATCTGGGCGGCCCCTCTCCCCAGTACGTCGGCGCACACAATTCCGGCGATCACTGCGGGCAAGACAGAAGCGCGATTCATCACTAAAGACGATCCTATGCCATTCATTGACCCACGTCGATCTTTCTTGACATCAGGCCAGCCTTACACGTCGCTGTCATGGGGTCAATGGAACACCTTCTGCTGGGACATGGGCTCGTAAGCCAGCTGCATGCAGGCGATTACCAACTGTTTGTTGTGTAACATGGGATACACAGCTGCTCGAATTTGCGCTGCTGTTGCATGGGATTCCATCCGGGCCATCCGAATGATACGGCGATCCTCTCTCACAGTTGTCTGTCGCGCTGGGCCTGTGCCAGTTCTACGAGTGTGGGTACCTTCATTTGACCACTACTGCCATACACGTTGTACCGTAGATGCCTGTAGGCCAACACGTGCAGCGACAGTCCTTAGCGATAATCCAGCCTCACACAATCCAATTATCCGAGCCCTCTCAAACGGCGACAGTTGTTGATAGCATGCTCTTCTCTGTCGTCAAGGCATGTTTGATGGGCAACACTTCACTGCACAGACTGCAAGTCAACTACACTACACCAGAGTCCGTATACTGGAGTTGATTCCTCCGCGACCAATCATGTGGGGAGACCTGTAGCAACAATCCAATGAGTCTGAAACTTTGATCGTTTACATACCTACATGGCATCGTTCCATATTTGAAAATCAACACAAACGACCAATGCCTTCATGGTGTTGCAATTTCCATTTTCTTAAGTGTATTTTTAACAAATTTACGCACGCTTAGATAGAGAAAAGTTAGACATGCAGCACACCATATTACTCAGAAAGCTTTATTTAATGTGCTTATATAAGTAACAGATAATTTACTTACTTATCTGCGAACCATGTGACCTTGCCGTGGTGGTGGTGCTTGCGTGTCCCAATGATGCAGATAGCCGAGCCGCAGGTGCAACCATATTGGATGGGTATCTGTTGAGAGACCAGACTAACGAATGGTTCATCGAAAGGGGGGTAGCAGCCTTTCGATAGTTGCAAGGGCGGCAGTCTAGATGATTGACTGATACGGCCTTGTAATAATACTCAACATGGCTTAGCTGTGTTGATACTGCTACCCGGCTGAAAGCAACGGGAAACTACAGCCGTAACTAACTCCCGAGGATATGCAGCTCTCTCTGTATGAATGATGTACTGATGATGGCTTCCTCCCGGGTAAAATGTTCCGAAGGTAAACTAGTCCCCCATTCGGATCTCCGGGTGGGGACTACATGAGAGGGGGCGATCATCAGGAAGATGGATACTGACATTCTGCGAGTCGGAGCGTGGAATGTTAGAAGTTTGAATCATTGTGGTAGGTTAGAGAACCTGAAAAGGGAGATGGATAGGCTAAAGTTAGATGTAGTTGGTATAAGTGAAGTATGTTGGCAGGAAGAAAAAGATTTTTGGTCAGGCGACTACCGAATTATCAACACAAAATCAGACAGGGGAAATGCAGGAGTTGGTTTAATAATGAATAAGAAAATAGTGCAGCGGGTAAGCTACTACGACCAGCATAGTGAAAGAATTATTGTCGTCAAGATAGACACCAAACCAATGCCCACCACAATAGTGCAGGTCTATATGCCTACTAGTTCAGCAGATGATGAAGAAATCGAAAGAATATATGAGGAGATAGAAGATTTAATACAATATGTAAAAGGTGATGAGAATTTAATTGTGATGGGAGACTGGAATGCAGTGGTAGGCCAAGGAAGAGAAGGTAATACAGTAGGAGAATTTGGATTGGGACAAAGGAACGAAAGAGGAAGTCGGCTGGTTGAATTCTGCACTGATCATAATTTAGTCCTTGCCAATACTTGGTTCAAACACCACAAACGACGGCTGTATACGTGGACGAGACCTGGAGACACTGGAAGGTATCAAATAGACTTCATTATGATTAGGCAGAGATTCAGAAACCAGGTGTTGGATTGCAAAACTTTCCCAGGAGCAGACGTGGACTCTGACCATAACTTGTTGGTCATGAAATGCCACCTGAAGTTGAAGAAATTGAAGAAAGGAAAGAATGCAAAAAGATGGGATCTAGACAAGTTGAAAGAAAAGAGTGTGAGGGATTGTTTCAAGGAACATGTTGCACAAGGACTAAATGAAAAGGCTGAAGGAAACACTATACAGGAAGAGTGGAGAGTCATGAAGAGTGAAGTCAGTAGGGCTGCTGAAGAAATGTTAGGAAGGAAGAAAAGATCAACTAAGAATCAGTGGATAACTCAGGAGATACTAGACCTGATTGATGAACGACAAAAATACAAGGATGCTAGAAATGAAGGGGGCAGAAAAGAATACAGGCGATTAAAGAATCAAGTGGACAGAAAGTGCAAGGTAGCTAAGGAAGAATGGCTGAAGGAGAAGTGCAAGGATGTCGAAGGCTGTATGGACCTGGGTAAGGTAGATGCTGCATACAGGAAAATCAAGGAAACCTTTGGAGAAAGGAAATCTAGGTGTATGAATATTAAGAGCTCAGATGGAAAGCCACTTCTAGGGAAAGAAGACAAAGCAGAAAGATGGCAGGAGCATATCCAACAGTTGTATCAAGGTAAAGATGTAAATAATTTGGTTCTGGAACATGAAGAGGCTGTTGATGCTGATGAAATGGGAGACCCAATTTTGAGGTCAGAGTTTGACAGAGCTGTGAGTGACCTCAATAGGAACAAGGCACCTGGAATTGATGACATTCCCTCTGAATTACTGACTGCCTTAGGAGAAACCAGCATGGCAAGGTTATTTCATTTAGTGTGCAAGATGTGTGAGACCGGAGAAGTCCCATCTGATTTTCGGAAGAATGTTGTTATACCTCTTCCCAAGAAAGCCTGTGCTGACAGGTGTGAAAACTACCGCACCATTAGTTTAGTATCTCATGCCTGCAAAATTTTAACACGTATTATTTACAGAAGAATGGAAAAACAAGTAGATAGAAGCTGAGTTGAGAGAAGATCAATTTGACTTCAGAAGAAATTTTTTTTTTTTGCTAGCGGCTTTACGTCGCACCGACACAGATAGGTCTTATGGCGACGATGGGATAGGAAAGGCCTAGGAGTTGGAAGGAATCGGCCGTGGCCTTAATTAAGGTACAGCCCCAGCATTTGCCTGGTGTGAAAATGGGAAACCACGGAAAACCATCTTCAGGGCTGCCGATAGTGGGATTCGAACCTACTATCTCCCGGATGCAAGCTCACAGCCGCGCGCCTCTACGCGCACGGCCAACTCGCCCGGTCAGAAGAAATTTAGGCACATGTGAAGCAATACTGACTTTACGTCTGATCTTAGAGGATCGAATCAAGAAGGACAAGCCCACGTACATGGCATTCGTAGATCTAGAAAAGGCATTGGATAATGTTGATTGGACCAAGCTATTTATGATTCTGAAGATGATAGGGATCAGATACCGAAAGCGAAGAATTATCTACAATCTGTATAAAAATCAGTCTGCAGTGATAAGAATCGTTTACATAGAACAGGCAGTAAAGGAAATCAAAGAGAAATTTGGAAATGGAATCACAGTCCAAGGAGAGGAAATCAAAACCTTGAGATTTGCCGATGATATTGTTATTTTATCTGAGAATGCAGAAGATCTCGAGAAGTTGCTGAATGGTATGGATGAAGTCTTGGGTAAGGAGTACAAGATGAAAATAAATAAGTCCAAAACAAAAGTAATGGAGTGCAGTCGAACGAAGGCAGGTGATGTAGGAAATATTAGATTAGGAAATTAAGTCTTAAAGGAAGTAGATGAATATTGTTACTTGGGTAGTAAAATAACTAACGATGGCAGCAGTAAGGAGGACATAAAATGCAGACTAGCACCAGCAAGGAAGAGCTTTCTTAAGAAAAGAAATTTGCTCACTTCAAACATTGATATCGGAATTAGAAAGATGTTTTTGAAGACTTTCGTGTGGAGCGTGGCATTGTATGGAAGTGAAACATGGACAATAACTAGCTGAGAAAGAAAGAGAATAGAAGCTTTTGAAATGTGGTGTTACAGAAGAATGCTGAAGGTGAGATGGATAGATCGAATCACGAATGAAGAGATACTGAATCAAATTGGTGAGAGGAGATCGATTTGGCTAAATTTGACACAAAGAAGAGATAGAATGATAGGGCACATCTTAAGACACCCAGGACTTGTTCAGTTGGTTTTTGAAGGAAGTGTAGGTGGTAAGAACGGTAGGGGTAGACCAAGATATTCATATTCATATGACAAGCAGATTAGAGCAGATGTAGGATGCAATAGATACGTAGAAATGAAAAGATTAGCGCAGGATAGAGTGGCACGCAGAGCTGCATCAAACCAGTCTATGGACTGATGACTCAAACAACAACAACAACATCTGGTGTGTATCAGGCGATCAAAAATTTTGGAAAAGAAAAAAAAGTCGTATTTTCAAGTTCACCATTAGTAATAAAAAGCACTAATTTTAAAAAATCACTATGTACAAAATACGCAAAATGTATTCTAGTTTTTAAAAATATTAAGTTCTCAAAAGTAAACACAGAAATAAAATCACAAAAGAATTAAGAAATCCCAGCTGCACATAGTTTTGTCAGCTGCTGAGTAATTCTTGGAGTGTTTTCTTTTCCTGCCAGGCCTCATAGGCATCCAGAAATGCTGCAATTTATGAACACATTCACGGTACACCCCATATTTAATAGAATGCCAATATACTTTAGAGCTACATCAAACCAAGTTCGAATACGAGAAGAGGCCTTCATTTCTTCAGAATCTCTTTTAGTTTTAATTTTTTTGCCATTCTTTCACCAAGAGTTTCCAAATAAAATTCGTAAAGAACAAGCAGAAATAGATAATGGGTGTACTGTTCCGGGGCAGACAGTTCCTAATGCCACGATTCTTTACGCGGAACTTCTCAGAAACATCAAACTCCTGTTCGGGTGGATAAACCCTGCACCACTTTTGTGTTACAGAAACAGTATTATCTAATTAAACATTGGCAGGCCTGCTCTCTTCATCGCAATCACTTTCAACTTCAGATTCTGGAATATAATCTTCTCCGCTGTCAGAAGAATCATCAGCTAAAGAAAATATGTCAGTGGAAGAGGAATCATCCAAATCATATTCAAGATCTTCACGAATATCAACTTGAATCACGTAGCTCACACTTCAAAAGAAACAGTTTAAAAATGAACTCAATAATGTGTTGAAAGATAATGAAAGACATTCACAGAAACTGACAGGAATAGAGAGCGAGCGTGAAGTTACATAGCAAATAAGACGACAGGGGGATGAGGAAAGAGTAGCTGACTTTATACCTACCCTGACCTTGACTGAGTCATTTCCGGCTAGTGAGAAATTTGTGATGAAAGACTTGAAGCTTCCTCTTCAGTGTCTTACTTGTTAAAATAGCGTAAGTGAATGATAAGTGATGTTATAACTGGTTAAACGAATGCATGTACTATGCGTCGCACGTGTGATGTTGGCATTCTAGTGACATTATATTGAGTCGCAGGCGCAACGTTTGGCAGTTCTAGGGTTAATTCCAACTTTATCTTCATATTGTAATCTTCCCTACTTTTATAAGCACCACTTAAACTTATTTGTCTACTAATGTCATTTCATGCCATCTCTTCACTTGCAGCTCAGAATGTACCACTTAGTCGAGTAGCTCATCTCCTTTCTACCAAGTCTTCCCAGTCCAGAGTTTGCAACACTTTTGCAATGCTATTCTTTTGTCAAAAATCACCCAGAACAATAATTGAACTGCTTTTCTTTGGATTTTTTCAATTCTTGAATCAAGTAATCCTGGTGAGGGTCCCATACACTGGAACCATACTCTAATTGGGGTCTTACCAGAGACTTATATGCCCTCTCCTTTACATCATTACTACAACCCCTAAATATCCTTATAACTATGTGCAGAGATCTGTACCCTTTATTTACAATACCATTTATGCGATTACCCCAAAGAAGATATTTCCTTATATTACCGGTAACACCTAGGTACTTAGAGGGATCCCCATATAGAACTTTCATCCCATCAACACAGTAATTAAACCTGAGAGGATTTTCCTATTAGTGAAATTCACAATCTGACTTTTAACCCCATTTATCATAATACCATTGCCTGCTGCCCATCTCACAACATTGTTGAGGTCTTTCTGCAGTTACTCACTTATTTATTACTCTATACCAGGGGTCGGCGTGCAGGCAACAAAAGTGTGTCCAGCTGAGCAGCAATGTGCTCTCTCTGCCCGCAACAGGGCGAGTTATTCAACAGCATGACCTGTGGCATGTGTGCCATTATGCTATGGGTTTACGCTGAGTTTACAGAACATAGAGCAGAATGTGGAATAAATGCAAAGTCTAGAAAAAAGCATTTTAGACTGTTAGGAACTGAAATATTTACTACCAGTACACAAATTAAGTTTATAAACATAATCAAAATCATAGCAATTGTACAAAGAAAGAACCATAAATAATGCTTTGGTTAAAAAAAAAGTTGAAATACTGGTAGGTACGACACAAAAACACAACTTGTATACCTTTTTGCACTATAATGCTAGCAAGTTCAAATAACTTTGTGTGAAAATAGACGTTTTCTGTCACGAAAGGTACACAACAAGTATGCTCTAATTTTTACACAAGTGCTATCAGTAAGTACTAAACCTGGTACTGTTTCTTTTCAATGTTGCTATTAGTTGTATATCTGGTAATAAACTTCTGGTTGCACTCAAACGCAGTATGCACTTCAAGTGTTTGTCACTGAGTGTGTTTTGCATCCTTGACCTTGTTATTTTCATGACTGAACAAAAGTTGCTCACATGAGTACATTGTTCCAAACATTGAAAGTTTCTTTGCAGCCCACTGATGGAGACAAGGGAAGTGGTCTTGCAGTAAAAGTTAATAGAATTCCTAAATGTTTGTACTTGAAGTTCTAGAAATATCTTTCAGTGTTGGATCACACATCAGATCAATGACTTATATTTGTACTTCACCAGGGACATCATCAGTGTTTAAGGAAAATGGTGTCAAGAATAGCAGAAATTCTGTTTCTAAAGAATTTAGGTCTGTGAATCATTGATGAAATTCACTGTAGAGACAGGAGAGACTTTCAATATATTTTATGAAATTTTCATCTTTGATATCTGAAGCTACAGCCTGCATGATTGTAGCTTCATTTTGAAGGCAATGATTTGACTGAACAAGAGTGTAATAAGTTTGTCTTTTCCTTGTAGAGAAGCTGGTCGACTGTACAACTTATCTACACGGCTGCATTGAACTTGCTCAGCCACGATATGTAATTTCAACGCTCACTACTTGCAGCAACTGCTCTATGACCTACTGCCTGCCCAGCTTGAGCTCGGGGCAGCAAATGGGCACCCAGACATAGAGGTCGCTGAATGCCAAGGCCTGCTCTGTACAGTATAACTTCATCCGCAAAAAGCCGTACCTCTGATTCCAGTTCTTTACTCATATCATTTATATATACAAGAAAACATAAAGGTGCCAGCCCCGTGGTGTAGGGGTAGCACGCCTGCCTCTTACCCAGAAGCACCGGGTTCGATTCCTGGCCAGGTCAGGGATTTTTACCTGGACATGAGAGCTGGTTCGAGGTCTACTCAGCTTACGTGATTAGAATTGAGGAGCTATCTGACAGTGAGATAGCAGCCCCGGTCTAGAAAGCCAAGAATAACGGCTAAGAGGATTTGTCGTGCTGACCACACGACACCTAGCACTCTGCAGGCCTTCGGGCTGAGCAGCGGTCGCTTGGTAGGCCAAGGCCCTTCAAGGGTTGTAGTCCATGGGTTTTTTTTGGTTTAGAAAACATGAAGGTTCAATAATACTGCCTTCAGGAATTCCCCTCTAAATGGTTGCAGGATCAAATAATGCTTCACCTACTTTAATTCTCTGAGTTCTGTTATCTAGGAATATAGCCACCTGTTCAGTCACTCATTTGTCTAGTCCAATTGCACTCATTTTTCCAGTAGTCTCCCAAATGCCTTGGAGAGGTCAATCACGACACAGTACATTTGACCTCCCGAATCTAGGTTATCTGCTCTATCTTGCTGGTATCCTACATGTTGAGCTTCAGTGGAATAACCTTTCCTAAACCCAAACTGCCTCCTATTTTTCAAACATGTCTAATATAAAGAATGCTTTCCCAAAGCTTACATGTAACTAACACATGTAAAACTGACTGGCCTGTAATTTTCAGCTTTATGTTTATCACCCTTTCCTTTAACCACACGGGCTTACTGTAGCAACTCTCCATTCATTTGGTATAGTTCTTTCATGAAAATGGTGGTCAAACAAGTACTTCAGATGTGGTACTATATCCCAACCCATTGTCTTTAGTATACCTCCACAAATCTTATCAATAATTCCAGCTGCTTTTCTAGTTTTTTTTTTGCTAGTTGCTTTATGTTGCACCGACACAGATAGCTCTTATGGTGATGGTGGGACAGGAAAGGCCTAGGAATGGGAAGGAAGCGGCCATGGCCTTCATTAAGGTACAGCCCCAGCATTTGCCTGGTATGAAAATGGGAAACCACGGAAAACCATTTTCAGGGCTGCCGACAGTGGGATTCGAACCCAGTATCTCCCAGATGCCTTTTCTAGTTTTCAACTTTTGTATCTTATTGTAAACTAGCAAGATACCCGTGCTTCGCTACGGTATTATATTGAAATTTATAATCGAATGCTTAACGTTTTACATATATAATCCTCCGAAATTCGCGATCTGACTCGTTTTCTGAGATAATCCGCCAAAATTCGAGATCTGACTTGTTTTCTGATAGATTACAGCAAAGTTCCTCACATTTCTCATTCTTTCTTTCAGGCAATCGATTTCGTACTTCCCGGGCTAGGTCTAAGTATTCCACGCGGTCAGATGGGTCCCTAAATCTTTGCCATCTTTTCCTAGAAGCATTTTTAGTATGGATCAAATCCTGAAGGAGATCCGGCGTAGTGTCGTCTTGAGTGCCTTGGCGGTACTGAACCCGCGGCCGGACTGTATTCGTAGTCATTACCAGGCCAGGACCCGTTTCCAGCGCGGTCCGCACAATTTGACAATGGTCCAGGACATTATTATTATTATTATTATTATTATTATTATTATTATTATTATTATTATTATTAGATGTTCTGGACCCCACAGCAAGATGAAAGACCGCTACTTGGCGTTAAATTACATCAGCTGCCATTGTCATTGTTGACAATGTGACCAGCACCATTGTTGCGCGTAGGCAAGTGTGCGGGATTTCTGGCGATACGAATGACATACTTCCGTGCATTATTGACCTTATTATAGAGGTGAACAATTTGACGGTCAATCTCATTCCTATTGTTTCTTTCAAATGTGTTTAAATTTTTATTTATATGCCAGGAGAGTCTACTGAAATCTAAGAACGCTCTCCGAAGGAAAAGATGGCTGTTGAAATCGAACCCAGGAAAGATTAAAAATGATCGGTTTATGATCAGAATAAGTACATAGAAAATCTACAGACGGTTTCCAGTCATTCGATAGTGTCAGGAATGGAACGAATAAAGCCCCATCTAGCGGCGACAATAAAAATTGTGCTGGCTGCGGAAGCACTCCTCTGGGGCAATGATCGATGAATGATAAATGAAATAAAATATTGGACAGTGTTGCTGGAATGAATGATGACCGGGAAAACCGGAGTATCTGGAGAAAAACCTGTCCCGCCTCCATTTTGTCCAGCACGAATGTCACATGGAGTGACCGGGATTTGACCATGGAACCCAGCTGTGAGAGGCCGGCGCGCTGCCGCCTGAGCAACGGAGGATCTTTATAAGTACATTATGAACAGTAAAATCAATTGGTCTCACCTCCTTTTACACCCCACCGCCGTTAAGTTTATTTACCAATACCCCCCCTCCCAAAAAAAAATTAAAAGAAGGTGTGTTTCTTTATGTTTAAAGGAGATTCCAAACACCAATGTCCACGTCTATTTCCTTCAGTTTTGAGATATAAGTATCACCATTAAAAAATTAACTTTTTTCACTTCCTTTCACACTCCTCCCCCCTAAGTGAATTTACCGGCAAAAAATGACTTGTTTCTTTAATAGTAAAGGATCTTCTAAATACCAAATATCACGACTCTAACTTTTTCAGTTTTTGATTTATTTGTCCTCGTGAAAGGAATTCAACTCCTTTTAACTCCCGCCCCGCAAGATGGTCCCCCCCTCCAAAACGCGTTTTTCTTTGTTTTTAAAGGAAATCCAAATACCAATTTTCACGTCTGTAACAACTTTATTTTTATTAGATGTACTGTATGTATTCTCATACAATTAAGTCAATTAATATTTCAATTCCTTCATCCCCCCTCCTTCATTGGATTTTCCGAAAATAAGTGTTTCTTTACTTTTAAAGCAGATTCCAAATATCAAATTTCACGTCTGTAACATCTTCATTTTTGAGATATCAGTAGCCTAATTAAAAGAAATCAACACCATTCAGTAACTTTACCCCCCCCCCCTCCATCCAAATGGTATTTCCGAAAACTAAAAATACACATTTCTTTATTCTTAATAGAGATAAAAAATACCATTTTTCACTTCTGTAACATGTTAAGTTTTTGATATATACTGTAGAAATTCTCATTTTAAAATTTCTTCCCTTTTTATTTCCCCTTAAGGGGAGTTTCCTAAAACGAATCACCTATATTTCTTTACATTTACAGGAAATTCCAAATAACCATTTTTTACGTCTGTAATATTTTACGTTTCTCAGATATTCTGTAGATATAGTCTTAGGAAAAATTCACCCCAATTTGTCATTCCTGTTTAACCGCCATTAACTGGATTTTCCAAAAACAAAAAATACGTGTTTCTTTATTTTTAAAGGAGATCCCATATACAAATTTTAGTTCTGTAATATCTTCAGTTTCTGAGATATATGTATCCTCATTAAAGGCATTCAACCTTTTTACACCCCTCCTATTGGGATTTACAGAAAACAAAAAATACGTGTTCCTTTATTTTTAAAGAAGATTCTAAATACCAATTTTTACATCTGTAAACTTTTAAAGTTTTAAGATGTAGACACACTCATTTTAAAAATTCACCCCCCCCCCCCATTATTTGGATTTTCCAAAACGAAAAAATATCTGCTCCTTTATATTTTAAAAGTAGATCCCAAATACCAATTTTCATGTCTGTAATATCTTCAGGTTCTGAAATATAAGTAGCCTCATAAAGGCATTCAACCCCCTTTTCACCTTTTTCCACCCCTCCCATTGGGATTTTCTGAAAACAAAACAATACGTGTTTCTTTATTTTTAAAGGAGATTCTAAATACCAATTTTTACATCTATAAACTTTAAAAGTTTTGAGATATAGATACTCTCATTTTAAAAATTCACCCCCTTTTAACCCTCCCCCCATTAATTGGATTTTCCAAAAACAAAAAATACACGTGTCTTTACTTTTAAAGGAAATCCCAAACACCAATTTTCAGGTCTGTAATATCTTCATGTTCTGAAATATAAGTAGACTCATTAAAAGCATTCTACCCATTTTCCACCTCTTCCACCCTTCCTATTGGAATTTTCTGAAAACAAAAAAAAATATGTTTCTTTATTTTTAAAAGGGATTCTAAATACCAATTTTTACATCTATAAACTTTAAAAGTTTTGAGATATAGATACACTCATTTTACAAATTCACACCCTTTTCATCCCCCCATTAATTGGATATTCCAAAAACAAAAAATACGTGTTCCTTTATCTTTAAAGGAGATCCCAAACACCAATTTTCAGGTCTGTAATATCTTCAGTTTCTGAGATATAAGTATCCTCATTAAAGGCATTCAACCCATTTTTCACCAATTTCACCCCTCCTATTGGGATTTTCCGAAAACAAAAAAATACGTGTTCCTTTATTCTTAATGAAGATTATAAATACCAATTTTTACACCTGTAAACTTTAAAAGTTTTGAGATATAGATGCACTCATTTTAAAAATTCACCCCCCTTTCAGCCTCCCATTCATTGGATTTTCCTAAAACAAAAAAATACGTGTTTCTTTATTTTGAAAAGAGATCAGAAGTACCAGTTTTCAGGTCTCTAATATCTTCAGTTTCTGAGATATAAGTACCAGTATCCTGATTAAAGGCATTCAACCTGTTTTTCACTGTTTTTTCCCCCTTCCTATTGGGATTTTCTGAAAACAAAAAAATATGTGTTTTCTTATTTTTAATGAAGATTCTAAATACCAATTTTTACATCTGTAAACTTTTAAAGTTTTGAGATATAGATACACTCATTTTAAAATTTCAACCCCCTTTTCACCCCCTTGGCGAAGGAATATCCAAAAATCCTTTCTTAGCGAGCACCTACATCTTAATATGAATCTATGCCCAAAATTTAATTTCTTGATGTCCAGTAGTTTTGGCTCGGCGATGATGAATCAGTCAGTCAGTCAGTCAGTCAGTCAGTCAGTCAGTCAGGACAAGTTATTTTATATATATAGATGTCTGTGTTATTGTAGGTAAATTTCAATACTTCATTAGTATTAGTCACCTCTTCTATCTGGACATTTTCCTTGTAACTAACAACCTTTACATACTGCTAACTGAATACTTGTGCCTTCTGTAGATCCTCGCATACACACTCCCCTTGTTCATTAATTATTCCTGGAATGTCCTTCGTGGAATCAGTTTCTGCCTAAAGTACCCATACATACCCTTCCATTTTTCACTAAAATATGTATGACTGCCAATTATGCTTGCCATCATGTTTTCCTTAGCTGACTTCTTTGCTAGAATCAATTTCATAGTAAGTTCCTTCAATTTCTCCTTACTTCCACGGCCATTTCTAACTATATCTTTCCAGCCTGCACCTCCTTCTTAGTCTCTTTATTTCTCTGTTATAATATAGCAGATTTTTACCATTCCATACCACCTTCAAAGGTACAAACCTGTTTTCACATTCCTGAACAATTGCTTTATTCCTCTTGGAGCCAGGAGCCGATTTGGTCGGCCGCTCACCATCAGCTGGAAGAAACCAGAGCTCCGCCTCCACTCTACTACTGCAAAGTGCCAGGCCGTTTTTAGTGGAAATACATGTATTTTAAAGTTTGCGTATTCCTACCAGTATATGGCAAGTACCGGCAAGAAATTTTCTACATGTCGACTACATAGAATAAACAACTGATTTAGCGTGGTATAAAGAATCAAAAACGCTTTATTGTTGATATTATAGTTGTCAATAACATTTATTTTTAGGAAGTAAAAAACATTTTTGCACTTTCTCTCTCAATATCTATTTTGAAAAAATCATTTACGATACAAACGAATATACATAATGATGTATAATGTATTTCTAAATATAATTCTATAAAATAATTACTTTGAATGAGAAAATAAAACAAGAAATAAATGTTCAAACATATGTCACTAGTAAATAGAAGACTATTTTTCTCACCCATAAAATTCACATATATGTATCGATGTATGGCAAATAATGACAAGAAATTTTCTACGCATGGACTACATTAGTATAAAAATAATTCTGAATTATTAAAAAAATAAAAACATAATAAACTTAGTTGATATTATATTGTTTGTTTTCAGGAAAAACCTATTCTTGTTTTTGGTTCCATATTCAATTTGAAAAAAAAGAACATTTTATGATACA
This sequence comes from Anabrus simplex, assembly GCF_040414725.1. Classification (NCBI taxonomy): domain Eukaryota; kingdom Metazoa; phylum Arthropoda; class Insecta; order Orthoptera; family Tettigoniidae; genus Anabrus; species Anabrus simplex. The sequence goes on along the minus strand of NC_090265.1, from coordinate 1,419,935,585 downwards.
ACAGAATATACGTATTTAAAAAATCTATGGCACAAAAAGCCCTAATGGGCTTTGGCCTACCAAACGACCGCTGGTCAGTTCAAAGACCTGCAGTTTACAAGGTGATGCATGGTCAGTGATACGAATCCTCTCAGTCATTATTCTTGGTTTTCTAGACTGGGGTCATCCTCTCACCCTCAGATATCTCCTCAGTTCTAATCACTTAGGATTACTTAGGTTGAGTGGACCTCGAACCAACCCTCTGGCCCAGTAAAAAGCTTTGACCTCGTCGGGAATCGACACCATGATCTACGGGTGAGAGACAGGAACACTACACTTTGCCCATGGGGAGTGGCATTTACGTAATGATAGAGGACTATGTGTGACTATAAGGTTTAGGAGAGAGAAAGGGAAAAATACGTTGAAGTATGATATAGGCAGAAAACCAGATGGAGGGGCATGTTTAGGTCCAGGAAGTTCCATGAAGGAGATAGGAGGTTGAGGAATGTTGTTGGGTTCATTGGAAGAAATTTTCACAAAATGTTTTACAGAGACATTATTGTCATCTAAATCTTCGTTATCACTAGTTTCATCTACCACCATATTCACAGTAGCTTTAGTGCCACCAGAGACAAATAAACTCCTCTTCTTTATCTGCAGTGATCCTGGGGGCGTGTCTGGTATAATTTCGTCACTACTCTCTGAACTAAATTCACTACTGCTATCCGATAAATCATCCACGTTAACTTCACATTGCCCCAAATACTCCTTTATCATCATCAACACCTGCTCGAATCATCCACGTTAACTTCACATTGCTCCAAATACTCCTTTATCATCATGAGAACCTGCTCAAATCATCCACGTTAACTTCACATTGCCCCAAATACTCCTTTATCATCATCAACACCTGCTGAAAATATCTCTGGTAAACAACTTGCCATTTTGCTGTTACAAATCCACTCACTGCAAGGAGCAATCTCTTACTGACTGGTTACTGGTATTACAATAGAGTAAATTGGGTCCACCTTTCCAGTACAAAATGTAAAGAGTTTAAATTACATAAACGATTAGGGACTAGTTTCGACCTAGTACTAGGTCATCGTCAGCCTAAAGCAAAATTAAAACACAAATACCGAAGAAATTAAACAATGTAAAGACACGTAAGGTCTCATAAAAGTACATACCATGTGAGATATTGTGCAGCATCCATGTGTTTTTACGTCTATGAATATATTAAAAAACGATGTAACTTCATCTCAGTTGTTCTTCGAATATACAGCAGCAAATTTAAGAAGCCAGCATATGTTGAATTCTTTGACCCACAACTGAAAAATTTCCATCCCTATCAACTTTTTAATGCTATACGGCGCACTGGTCTTTAATCGTAAATAAACGACGTGACTTCGGCTCAGTGGTTCTTCAATTGGATACCAGTATCTTAAAGGAGCCAGCATATTCTAATCTCCTTATCCAGCAACTCAAGAATTCTTTTCTATAACATCTTTTTAGTGCGCACTGGACTTTTTAATGCTATACAGCGCACTGGACTTTATTCATAAATAAACGACATAACTTCGGCTCAGTGGTTCTTCAGTTGGATACCTGCATCTTAAAGGAGCCAGCATATTCTAATCGCCTTATCCAGCAACTCAAAGATTCCTATCTAAAACATTCTTTTAATGTGCACTGGACTTATTATGAATCTCTTTCAGAGAGTTATTTTTTAACATAGTGCTGCACAATATCTCACATGGTATGTACTTTTACGAGACCTTACGTATCTTTACATTGTTTAATTTCTTCGGTATTTGTGTTTTAATTTTGCTTTAGGCTGACGATGACCTAGTACTAGGTCGAAACTAGTCCCTAATCATTTATGTAATTTAAACTCTTTACATTTTGTATTGAAAAGGTGGACCCAATTTACCCTATTGTAATCACAGTTCAATACAGATCTATCATTATGAAACTTATTTAGTTTAATTGGTTACTGGTATTTCTAAACACAGGAAACGACTTTTGTGAAAGCTAGAACACCCTCATAGAACTGCCAAAGCAAGATCGGGCACATAATAACTTGTGGCCCCTGTACTATAGGTTGTCACAAAAGTATGCACGTCACTATAGGTTGCCACAAAATTATGTATATAACAGAATTTTAAGCCGGCCAATGTAATAGACTCTGGCAACTTCCAAATGGAATTTTAAAGGCCGACCTGAACGGCTTTGGCAATTTAAAGGGTGGCTCCAAGAGGGTTAAACCCATCCCACAGTCTATTTACATTTTTATTTACCATTTTCCACTGACCATAATTACTTTTTTAAAACTCCCTCATGCCTGTTTTATCAGCCACATGGTCCTTACTAACAGCCATATTTATATCACATTTATTTTTAACTACTGCAAAAATGGCTTCGTGATCACTAATACCATCTATTACTTCAGTTTCTCTCTAGAGCTCATCTGGTTTTACCAGCACTACATCCATAATATCCTTCCCTATAGTTGGTTCTATCACTTTCGTTTCAGCTGTCCTCCCCAGATTAACCTATTTGACATTTGTTGGTCATGCTTCCTGTTGTTCGCATTACCTTCCCAATTGACATTTGGTAAATTAAGATCACCTGCTACAATCATGTTCCTTTCCGTATAGTCTTCCACCTAGCTGATTATCTTATTAAATAATCACCCTTTCTAGGTCTACACACTCCTAAAATATCAAGTTGGCTATTATCTTTTTTTTTTTCAAATTGCTTTACGTCACACCGACTCAGATAGGTCTTATGGTGACGATGGGACAGGAAAGTGCTATGAGTGGGAAGGAAGCAGCCATGGCCTTAATTAAGGTACAGAGCTAGCATTTGCCTGGTGTGAAAATGGGAAACCATGGTAAACCATCTTCAGGGCTGCCGACAGTGGGGTTTGAACCCGCTATCTCCCGAATACTGGATACTGGCCGCACGTAAGTGACTTCAGCTATCGAGCTCAGTCCTATTATCTTTAGAGATGGGCCTTAAACCTAGAATTTCATGTTTATCATCTTTAAATTTTTCGTAGCTTATAAATTCTTCTTTCACCAGAATGAATACTCCCCCTCCCAGCATTCCTACCCTGTTTCTACGATAAACACTCCAGTTCCATGAGAATATTTCTGCATCTATTATATCATTTCTCAGCCATAATGCAACTTCTATTACAATGTCTGATAGGTATATATCTTTAAATTACTTAATTCTACTACTTTCTTTACAATACTTCCATAGTTCAACACTAACATTTTTATGTTATCCCTGCTTGACGTCCAAATCCTTGTCCCTTATCACCGCTCCCTAGTCCACTTACATTCCCTGTATGTACCTCCCTATAACCCTTCTAAACAAACTTCCTAACTTTATACGTACCACTGCTGTTGAAGTAAAGGCCATCTGATTTAGATCCCTATCTCCTACCCACCCATTAGGATCTACAAATCTCACTCCCTATTTCCTACATACCCATTCCATAGTCTCATTTAAATCCCCTATTACTCTCCAGTCAGTATCCCTCCAACACTGTATCCCACTGATTACAATCTCTGCTTCCTTAAACTTCTTCCGTGCTGCTGTAACCAGATCCCACACATCCCCAGCTGTGTTAGTATCTATTCCTGCTTGCCTTACGTTATTGGTACTAACGTGGAAAATTATCACCTTCTCCTTACCCTCGTCTCTCGCTGCTATTTTTCTCAACATCTGCCTTAAGTCACCCACGACCATAGCCTCAACCCTACCCTCCTCTTTTGATTTCCCTCTTCTCCTGGTCTCCGTCAACTTCCCCGATGCCTGCAGAACCCACTTCCTCCTCCCTTTTCTCCCTCAGATTGCCCTGTTCCACCTCCCTCTTCTTATCCTCTACTCTACGTTTCCCTTTCCTCAGGGTCCTTTTCCTCTGGCCCCCCAAACCCCCTCCTCCTCTGTTACACTTGCCTGAATTCCATCTTCCCTCTACTGATCTACCTGCAGTGACTCATACCGATTCTTTACCAATACCTCGCCTGGGCCCACTGCCTGAGAAAAACCTTTAGCTCTTGTTTTCCTGGACCTTAAATTAGTCCACCTGTCTTCCACAACTTCTCCCCTTCCTCTTGCCTACCTACTGTATACTATCTTCATTCCTTTCCCCCATTACAAGTATAATTATCTCCTTAAACTCACTCTCTCTCCCCTCATCTTCCTAAGTTCCCACCTACACCCACAGTCCTTACACCTACCTTTCTTAGCCATTATTTCATCTTGTCAAATAAACATGAAATAATATGGATATGTCAACAGAAATAAATAATTCTAATGTATACTATTAATAGAAGTTTGTATATATGTCTGTGGGAAGAAATAATGTATACTACACTTCAGAGAGATTTCATGACAATACACAGTGTAATCAGGAAACCAACTGAATAACTACACTACAATTATCATGTTTAAACATATCCTGAGTTATAACATACTTGGAATAGAGGATAACTACAGAAATGTATATCTACACTAAATACTAGTTACAGACAGATTATCATTAAATCATTCAATCACTACTGATCTGCATTTAGGGCAGTCACCCAGGTGGCAGATTCCCTGTCTGTTGTGTTCCTAGTCTTTTCTTAAATGATCGCAAAGAAATTGGAAATTTATTGAACATCTCCCTTGGTAAGTTATTCCAATCCCTATCTCCCCTACCTGTAAACAGATATTTGTCCCAATTTGTCCTCTTGAATTCCAGCTTTGTCTTCATATTGTGATCTTTCCTAATTTTAAAGACATCACTCAAACATATTCGTCTACTGATGTCATTCCATACCATCTCTCCACTGACAGCTCGGAACATACCACTTATAATACCAATATAAGGTAAGGTAAGGTAAGGTAAGGTAAGGGTTATTCTGCCCGAAGGCAGGTCCGAACCTCCGCAGAGGTGTTCCTGAGCCGGAGTTTACGTGCGGTAGGGTGGCCAGTTCCTTTCCGCTCCCATTCCCTTACCCCCCACAACAGCGCGTGGCAACCCATCCAACTCCTGACCACGCCCAATGTTGCTTAACTTCGGAGATCTCACGGGATCCGGTGTTTCAACACGGCTACGGCCATTGGCATACCAATATAAATGGTCCATTATTGGACATTATAAATTTTCCAGCTAACACATTCCTGGTTGCCAGCGTTTCGCCCCTGTGTGCTAGGTTGGGCTCATCAGCTGGTACCTAGCACACCTACTGTACCATTCTGTTAGTTATAAGAATGGATATTTAACGCTGATAAAATAATGCGCAACAGGACGCTAACTGTGAGGGCGTGATGCTATACGGAGAGCGGGAATCGAGAAGGGGATTCCCGAGGCAAGGCGTGGTCATGTGCGATGAAGAAAGAATATGTGAGGAAGAAAGAAAGAGAGATGGGAGTTGTCTGGGGGAGAGACCTGCCACCTTAACAGAGATTTTCAGCGGGAACAGACAGGCTCACCACGATATGGAAATTGAGTCATAATTCCTATATTTGAAGGTTTTACAGGAAAGTAATAGGATGGGAATCAGTGCCAGAATTTTCCGAAGCCATAGATGCCTCAAAGTCTATTAATATATATTTGAATAAATAACTACGTGGGAGGCCGACTGCCGTGAGAAAATGTTTCGAGGCCACATGCCAATCTCAAGTTGTTTCCCAGGACTTCCCAGCGAGTCGCGTGGGTTCCTGGATTCTATAAGAGCAGAGAAAGGTGGAAGGAGGTGATCAGTCCATGATAAGACCGCTGTCCGTGTATGTCGCGTTCTGCTGATACTCGCGCCAGAAACCTTTGTTTATGACAAAGACGGTGATTACTTTAATGCAGTTGCGCTAATGTTCATTCAATGAATCGGTGATCCGTAAACTTTCCAGTAATTATTCAATCGTACGAGTGTATTTAGACGCTTTACAGTGAGGTCGCAAGTGCCTAATTAACCGACTGTAGACAATGCCGTATGTGTAGACGTCATCATGAAGAGGTACAGGTAACCACGTAAATATAGTGTGAAGTGCGGAAGAAGTGCAAGTATAAGCTAAAGTCATCTGTGTTATTCCTGCTATACCTATGGGTGTGAATCAGTCGAGCATGAGATAATGACAATTTGTTCGACCGATTAGGTTGCTGATTTCAGATAGTAGATATTGCCTATATACATTCGTGTGCGGTTAAGCAGTTAAAGGGGAACAATGACTTTAACGTCGCAGATCGCCAGTACTGATCTTTGCATCGAAAATTAAATAAAAGTACCGGGAATGCTGTTCTGTTAATAAAGTAGGCATTTCATTCCAGTGAAGACTCGTGCTGTGTTTCGAGAGACGTGTGAGACGTGACCTGCCGACCACAACCTCAAGAAGAAGGCCTCATGAACGAGCCATCCCTCAAGAAGACGGCTTCATGAACGAGCAACCCATGGAGACTGGACGCAGAGGATCGACCCAGGACCACATCGCTACCATGATGGGCTGAGCAGGCACTGCTTAACCCTGACGGAGAGATAAAGAGGTCTCCAAGATGATAGATAAGTGAACAATAATTAATATATATGTGTAGGGTTGGGGGGTTGTTATGCAGAAATACGGTGATTAATTTGTAAATATAGTAAGGAGTAGGATTACGGCCCATGAGGCCATTTATGAAGGTATTTCCTTTATATAATTTAGATTAAGGCATACACATTTTTATGTTATTGTCTATATGAAAGCAAGGATTAAGGTAGTCTATGAATGTGTGAATGTACACATAGGCGTAGGGAATCTTATGTACGAGATTAAATCAATGTTTCTTAGTGCCCGGCATCAGACGATATCTACTTGTATTTATAGGTTAATCATGATAGAGTACCCTTATGTTGGGAAGGGAATCTGTCTGCATAATGTAATGCACGCATGCGGCCAGGATCTAATTGTTTACTCCATGTTTATATTGTGTTGGATTGACTGTGAGTGTAATGAAAATAAGCCGTGGGCTATGTCACGTATATTTGCGACCCTAGGTACTATGCCAAGTAAGGGATTGAACCCTAGACTTGAGGGTTAATTGGACACGTCGCATTAGGCTGACGGCGAAATGGATGTGTATAACAATGTATATACTCCAGATAGTATAATCGAGACACAGGGCGGTCTGTCACGGACTCTGGATAGTGCAGACACGTATGTTGATTTCCTCACTCATTTATTGTGGCGATATTCGTCATGTGTTGAGACAAGGTCGAGGGAGAGCAAAGCTCCGCATGTTTGAAAACTAGGTTATGTTTTTATTTTGTTTGTGCGAGGGGTGCTTCACGGCCCAAGACTTGGAGGTCGTTTCCCTTGCTTGCACAGCAGGGAGTCTCGCAGCCATTTTTAAAGTACAAGGGGAGGGTGGAATTCCTTCTCGCAGGCGAGACAAGCATGCGACGGTGGCTTCATTCATTCATCCTTTCCGTTTCTCTTACTTTCTTTACTTGTTGTAAATGGTGATGCGTTATATAGAAACTGGGCACTAAGAAAACTTGCTTAATCAGTAAAATTTGTAAATATAATGTTTGTTTGAATGGACCTGGGTTCATATCCATAAAAGGAAGGTATGTTTCATGCGAGATTAGAAAGGTTATGCCTGTAGTTATAGGTTCAAACTTATTATCTTTGTTGTGTGCACCTTCCCAAATATATGTGGGGATCTTTTAGTGGCGTTATTTCTGCAGGACAATTTCTCACCCTAGCATCATATACTTTATGTGCAGGTACAGCGTGGCTGTCCCGAGTAAGGACACACTTGTTTCTTGCGTTCACTTATCGATTCTCCGCACGACAAATCAACCAGATAATGTATAATTTTTTTTGATGTTTATCTTATTTAGGATATGAGCCTTTTGGGCATCCATTTTAGCACTATTAGTGCAGTCAATTGTAATATAAAAGAAAAGAAATGTTGATTTAAGAATACACAACTTTTGCTCAAAATGTCAGTAGGTGCGTTTGTGTTCCTCATTTCGTAGGCATAGATATGAACAATTTTTTTTTTACCTCCCTACTCTCGTTCACAAGAACCCTGTAATCGACCGTTTCTGCTGACTGGAGCTGAGCTGGTGTCCGTATGCAAGAACAGAAAGGTATCATCCTGCAGTACTAATGTGCCCTGTAGGGTACACTACCAAGACGCATGGCTAGGGCATACCGTGGAGGCCACTGCGTAGGCTACTTGGAGCCACCAGCAGTGCCAATGCACTATGAGAAACTTGTCTCATTACCAATAATTGATGCCTGCTTGGCCATCAGATGATATAGATGTTCATTCCCATAGGGAATCTGAAATATTTGTCCTGAATGAGTAAATTTATAATACCAATATAAATGGTCCATTATTGGACATTATTATAAATTATATATTATTATAAATTACTCTGAAACACATGATCCAATTTGAATGAAAATAGTTCTGTAGGTAGAGTGTTTAAAGAGCTACAAATTGAGTATCCATTTGACTTTGGAAGATGACTAATAACACTAGCCAACATGATTTTGCAGTAAAATAGAAAATATGTAATTCTTATGGGAATCACTGCCCTGATTCCGAAAATGATGCTATTTTTTTCCTATCATGTCTAGTTTTGACACAATTTGGTGTTTTAGTATCTGGATGAATTCATATGATGTAATGTTGAGAGATGTTCTCGCGCTACTTTTTTTAGAATACAATTATGTGATTTGATTTGTTATTGTGTGCATTTTATTATAGGTTTATTGCTGTCTAAATTTTCATTTTGTAGTTGGGGGTTTCCTGGTAAATTCATAACAAACTCCCCCAGGTACGCAATAGACCATGAGGTATGTACGATTGAAGATAAGACAGTTGAGCGTTTGTCTTTCATCTTAGACCGCTTGAATACACAGACGTGTTAAATGCCCCAGCCCTTATGCAATGTTTATGATGGACTGATAAGGCAGTTTCCTTTCAAATATAACAGTCCAAAAGTATTATACTCAAGAAGATGGACTTGTATTTTGTACGGATGTTTCAAATCTTCTACGTCAATTGGGAGAGAAAGAGTATGATCCTAGTAACTGGAGTGTTTTTATTGACTCTTCCAAAAGAAGTTTAAAGGATGTTTTGCTTCATAATACAAATGTTCTGCCATCCGTATCACTTGCACACTCCACAAAAATGTCTGAAACATACGAGACCTTAAAGTTGGTGCTTGAAAGAATTTAATATCACAAGCATGGGTGGCAAATTTGTGGTGATTTGAAGATCATTGGATTGTTGTTGGGACAACAAAAAGGCTATACAAAATTTCCCTGTTTCCTATGCGAATGGGATAGCAGGGCACGGGATAAACATTGGGATACAGTGAATTGGCCAGAAAGGAAACAACTACAACCAGGACCCAAAAATGTCTTGAATGTAAGTCTTCTTGACCATGAAAAAATTCTACTTCCAACCTAGCACATCAAATTAGGATTGATGAAACAGTATGTCAAGGCATTAGATAAAAGTAGCCTATGCTTCCAATATTTATCCACTTAATTTCCTTCATTATCAGATGCAAAAATCAAAGAAGGCGTATTTGATGGACCACAGATTTGTAAACTGATGAAAGATAAAAATTTCACAGACACGATGACCAAAATTGAGAAAGAGGCAAAGAGGCATGGAACACATTCAAAGATGTAGTGACTAAATTCCTTGGGAACATTAAGGACCCTTAATACAAAGAAATTGTAAGGAAAATGTTGGTAAAGTTTAAGGAACTCGGTTGTAATATGAGCCTTAAGCTTCATTTTTTAGCTTTGCATCTGGATTATTTCCCTCCAAATTTAGGAGCTGTCAGTGAAGAACAAGGTGAAAGGTTTCACCAGGATCTCAAAGATGCAGAATGACGCTATCAGGGACGTTGGGATGTGAATATGATGGCTGATTACTGTTGGTCGATTGCACGAGACGACCCTTCTAGAGATCATTCAAGAACTTCAAAAACCGAGAAATTCCACGGAAAACGGGAAAAGACGGAGGTGTGAATCTAACCTGCACATAATGTAAGTAACAAAACTATGTATGTTTAACCATGTAATTTTTATTCAAGGTACGGTTTCATTAATTTAAAAGCAACTGTACAGCCGAAACTAAATAGGCGCTTTATGCTTCAGTTTCACGAATTTCAATATACATTAAAAATATAATACAAACCATCTACTTGCTTACAAAACAGCATTTATGTTATTTAATGCATGCAAAATATGATTACGTTTTGCAAGCTGAAATTTACATTAATACATCAAATTTAATCAATACTAAATATCAACAAATCATGGCCAAATTCCTGTTCCATCGATCTCAACACATGACCTAGTTTATTTATCCTATTCTCTTCGCATACCCAAATACAAACCTAAGTTCACCACTTTTAGGAATATAAGAGATATTAATTTAGATCAACTGAAGTATGATGCTTACAACCTACCCAGGAATGATATTATACTACTAGATGATATTGACGCAAAAATAGACAAACTAAATTCCCTCATTACTAGTCTATACGACAAACACGCTCCCAAACGACAAATGAAAGTGAGTTGCCCACCCTGCCCATGGTTAAATGATGAAATTAAGAATTTGATGGCTCGTCGTGATTCATGGTTCCGACGGTACAAACATACCCGTAACGAATCCGATTTTGAAAACTATCAGGTACTTAGGAACAGAATTAAGCACGAAATCAGAAATCAAAAATTTAAGTACTTAAACTGTCTTTCAGGTAAACTGAATGCCAGGAATTCCTGGAAAGAACTACGCTCTCTTGGTATTGTAAAGGGCCAACAACAGCAACGAGAACCAACTGTTACTCTAGACGAGCTTATTACATATTTCTCTGAAGAACGAATCGCGTTTAAACCAATCAATCAGGCAGATTTAAATATGAATCAACCAGCCATCCCTCCACTTAACCGTCCTCAATTTTCATTCCAAGAGGTCACTAGCAACCAAATTAAAAAAGTACTATACCCTATTAAATCTAAAGCAGTAGGAGTAGATGACATCCCTATGCATTTCATACATAATATAATAGGCGCTATCCTCCCGATTATCACACATATATTCAACTAGCAAGATACCTGTGCTTCGCTACGGTATTATACTGAAATTTATAATTGAATGCTTATTGTTTTAGATATATAATCCGACGAAATTCGCGATCTGACTCGTTTTCTGCGAGAATCCACCAAAATTCCCGATCTGACTGGTTTTCTATTATTTTACGGCTCGTTTCCTCCCATTTTTCAATCTTCCTTTCCAGCAATCGATTTCGTACTTCCTGGGCTAGGCTCAGGTATTCCTCCCGTTCAGATGGGTCCGTAAATCTTTGCCATCTTTTCCTATAATCATTTTTAATATGGATAAAATCCTTCAGGAGATCCAGCGTGGTGTCATATTGCGTGCCTTGGCGGCACTGAACCCGCAGCCGGACTGCATTCTTAGTCATTACCCGTCCAGCAGCTGTTTCCAGCGCGGTCCGCACATTTGACGACGGTCCGGAATATTATTATTATTATTATTATTATTATTATTATTATTATTATTATTATTATTATTATTATTATTATTATGTGTTGCTAGAATGGCTGATGACAGGGAAAACCGGAGTATCCGGAGAAAAACCTGTCCCGCCTCCGTTTTGTCCAGCACAAATGTCACATGGAGTGACCGGGATTTGAACCACGGAACCCAGCTGTGAGAGGCAGGCGCGCTGAAGCCTGAGCAACGGAGGGTCCTTATAAGTACATTAATAACAGTAAAATCAATTGGTCTCACCTCCTTCTACACCCCACCGCCGTTAAGTTTATTTACCGCCACCCCCCCAAAAAAATTAAAAGAATGCTTGTTTCTTTATGTTTAAGGGAGATTCCAAACACCAATGTTCATGTCTATTACCTTAAGTTTTGAGATATAAGTATCCCAATAAAAAATAATTTACTTTCTGCACTTCATATCACAATACTCCCCCCCCCCCAAGTGAATTTTCCCGCAAAAAGTACTTGTTTCTTTAATAGTAAAGGATCTTCTTAAATACCAATGATCACGACTCTAACTTCTTCAGTTTTTGATTTATGTGTCCTCATGAAAGGAATTCAACTCCTTTACACTCCCGCCCTCCAAGATGGTTTCCCCACCAAAACGCGCTTTTCTTTGTTTTTAAAGGAGATCCAAATACGAATTTTCACGTCTGTAACAACTTTAGTTTTTATTAGATGTATGTATTCTCATACAATTAAGCCAATTAATTTTTCAATTCTTCTTCCCCCCCCCCCCTTCATTGGATTTTCCGAGAATACGTGTTTCTTTACTTTTAAAGCATATCGCAAATATCAAATTTCACGTCTGTAACGTCTTCATTTTTGTGATATCAGTAGCCTAATTAAAAGAATTCAACACCATTTTCAGTCACTTTTACCAACCCCCTCCACCCAAGTGGTATTTCCGAAAACTAAAAACACACGTTTCTTTATGTTTAATAGAGATAAACAATACCTTAACTTCTGTAACATGTTAAGTTTTTTTTAGATATACTGTAAATATTCTCATTTTAAAATTTCACCCCTTTTGAGTTCCCCTTAAGTGGAGTTTCCAAAAAACAAATCACCTATGTTTATTTACATTTACAGGAGATTTCAAACACCCACTTTTTACGTCTGTAACATTTTACGTTTCCAAGATATTCTGTAGATATAGTCTTTCAAAAAATTCACCCCAATTTGTCACTCCTGTTTAACCGCCATTAATTGGATTTCCCAAAAACTAAGAATTACGTGTTTCTTTATTTTTAAAGGAGATCCCATATACAAATTTTCAGTTCTGTAATATCTTTCGTTGCTGAGATATATGTATCCCCATTAAAGGCATTCAACCCATTTTTCACCCCTTTTACACCCCTCCTATTAGGATTTACAGGAAACAAAAAGTACGTGTTCCTTTATTTTTAGAGGAGATTCTAACTACCAATTTTTACATCTGTAAAATTTAAAGTTTTAAGATGTAGACGCACTCATTTTAAAAAATTCACCCCCCCTTTTCACCCCCCAGTATTTGGATTTTCCAAAAATGAAAAAAATACATGTTTCTTTACTTTTAAAGTAGATCCAAAATACCAATTTTCAGGTCTGTAATATCTTCAGGTTCTGAAATATAAGTAGCCTCATTAAAGGCATTCAACCCATTTTTCACCCTTTTACACCCTTCCTATTGGGATTTTCCGAAAACAAAAGAATACGTGTTTCTTTATTTTTAAAGAAGATTCTAAATACCAATTTTTACATCTATAAACTTTAAAAGTTTTGAGATATAGATACACTCATTTTAAAAAATCACCCCCTTTTCACCCCACCCCCCATTAATTGGATTTTCCACAAACAAAAAAATACGTGTTTCTTTATTTTTAAGGGAGATCCCAAACACCAATTTTCAGGTCTGTAATATCTTCAGGTTCTGAGATATAAGTATCCTCATTAAAGGCATTCAACCCATTTTCACCCCATTTCACTCCTCCTATTGCGATTTTCCGAAAACAAAAAAAAAATACGTGTTTCTTTATTTTTAATGAAGATTCTAAATACCAATTTTTACATCAGCAAACTTTAAAAGTTTCAAGATATAGATTCACTCATTTTAAAAATTAACCCCCTTTTCACCCTCCCATTAACTGATTTTCCAAAAACAAAAAAATACGTGTTTCTTTATTTTTAAAAGAGATCAAAATTACCAATTTTGAGGTCTGTAATATCTTCATTTTCTGATATATAAGTACCGGTATCCTGATTAAAGGCATTCAACCCATTTCCCCCCATTTTCACCCTGTTTCACCCCTCCTATTGGGATTTTCTGAAAACAAAAGAATACGTGTTTCCTTATTTTTAAAGAAGATTCTAAATACACAATTTTCACATCTATAAACGTTTAAAGTTTTGAGATATAGATACACTCATTTTAAAATTTCATCCCCCCTTTTCACCCCCTTACTGAAGGAATATCCAAAAATCCTCTCTTAGCGAGCACCTACATCATAATGTGAATATATCCCCAAAATTTCATTTCTTTATGTCCAGTAGTTTTGGCTCGGCGATGGTGAATCAGTCAGTCAGTCAGTCAGTCAGTCAGGACAAGCTATTTGATATATATAGATTACTGTCTTAGAAATGGAACTTTCCCTGCACTCTGGAAACAAGCTAATGTCATCCCAGTGCCCAAGATAAACGATCCTAAACTGTCCTCTGACTATCGCCCAGTTTCTATTCTTCCAGCGCTTTCTAAGGCTTTGGAAAGACTGGTGTATGAGCAAGTAATAAAATATTTAAATAACTATTCTCTCCTTGACCCATTACAATCGGACTTTAAGAAAGGGTACAGCACTGCCACGGCTCTCCTTAAAGTGACAGAAGACATCAGACTAGCTATGGAACAACGACAAGTTACAGTACTAACGCTACTGGATTTCAGTGGTGCATTTGGTACAATAGACTTACAGCTACTAATTAAGAAAATGGAATCTTACTTGTTTGACCCTTCAGTACTGAAGTTTTTTTACGTCATATTTGAAAGATCGGAGGCAGCGGGTGATAACTCGTGAAATAAATTCAGAATGGCGTACAAGGAAAGTTGGCACGCCACAAGGTAGTATTTTAGGACTGTTGCTTTTAACATTGTATATCAATGACATTTCATCTTCTCTAAAAACGTGTAATTGTCACCTATATGCTGATGATCTCCAAATTTATTACCATTGCAGCTTAAGCAAATTACCAAACGCAGTAAAATGCATATATGATGACATGAAAAAACTCAGTGAATATGCTCTCACAAACAGACTTCTCATAAATCCATCAAAATCGCAAGCTATCATTGTCGATTCCCAGAAGCTCCTACACAAGATTAACGATTCGATCATTCCTCCTCTACAAATAAATAATAGCACAATCCCGTACAGTAAAACAGTGAGAAAGCTTGGGGTGACTATGACTGAAACTCTAAATTGGACAGAACATATCAAAAACTTAAGTCAGAAGGTGTTTGCTACTCTGCACCCACTGAAATTAAATAAAGATATTATACCACTAAATATGCGGCAAAGATTAACACAGACCCTAATTCTTCCTATCCTTGACTACTGTGATGTTATCTTGGTAGACGCTACTAAAGAACAAACTAGGAAACTGCAGCGTATTATGAATTGTTGCCTTAGATTCATTTTTAACCTAAGGTATGATGTGCATATTACTGCTTACTATCAAGCACTGAACTGGTTAAAACCTGTTAAGAGACGTGAATATCATATACTTGTCTTAATACACAAACTCCTGCATAGTAACTCCCCCCAGTACATTTCATCTAAACTTCACTTCCTCTCTTCCTTCTATAACCGTAACACTCGCTCGGGCTCCACTCTAGCTATTCCTCTTCACCACTCTTCTGTGTATAATAAATCTTTTATTGCAACCGGTTCCAGGCTTTGGAATTCCCTGCCAATAAGTGTCAGGGGAATTGACTCTTTCCTCAAATTTAAAATATCTTGCCGAGACTACCTGTTGAGAGTTACCGATTGAAGTGTGTATTGGTGTGTATTGTGTGCGTGTGATTGGTAATTGTAAAATTAAAAATTGTTTCTGTAAGCTTTATATAATGTAAACGTAAGGGTAGTTGATAAGTGTGTACATTGTAAGTGTGTGTGCAAGTGTCTGTGTGAGATCGAAAAGAGGTCTGAAGTAACGAGCTAATAAGCTAATAAGCTGCATATTGTGTGGGTGTGTAACTTAAGCTTAATTTAGGAAATAGTATAAGTAGTATAATTAGTAATAGGCAACCTTAATATTATTTGTTGTATTGTGGTTAAGTGTAAGAGAGGGCCGTGTGCCCTAACTTCGCCACATGAAAGAACCCATAATAAATAAATAAATAAATATATAAATAAATAAATAAATAAATAAACAATTTTACGTAAGATCAAAATAACATTTTGTAAAATTGCCACTAAACCAGATGTGATACGTTAAAACTAATTTTTTTCCTGAATTCTGCGTTAAGAAATTCATAAAACCCACCTACTTTCATTTCTACCGCACAAAAGAAGTTTTTTTTTGCAGGCTAGTATAATGGACCAAATATGTAAAAAGTGGGAGGGGCGTACCCTTTCCATAGCGAACTCCGCTAGTCAGCTATATAAGGCATTTCACCAAGCACAGTTCAGCTTCTTCTATGTCATGGTTTGTGTGAGTTAAGTCACAGTGCAGATTAAGTGTTTCTTTGTGCATATATCTACAGTCATTGTGTGATAGGTGTATGTGGTATGTGTGTTCAGTACTGGTCTTGTGATGGAATTAGTATGAAATATTATCAAATTGATATTGTAGACAGTCTAAGCAAATTAGCTTCATTTAGAGACCGGGTCACAATAGTTATGCTTTTCAGTGTGTAGTTGATACTGTGATTAGTGAGAGCAAAATATCTCAGTGCTCTCGTGAGCTTGTATGAAGCTACCAGAGGCTATAAACACTATCAGATAATGTATTCATATTAGCCTGGGACGGGTCAGTTGAATAATGATGCTGTTTGTGGGATAGATAGATTATCAAGTATCACTATCTGTAATGAACAGGGCATGAGTGGTGATCTCCAGGTATATTAATCGCTATTTGGTAGTCCATCTCGAGCCTATGAGTGGTCACTACCATTATCACACTTTTTTAGATAAACAGTACTTTGCATAATTCGACTTACGTTTGTTTTCTCATGTATACGAGTGCTCCTTGAACCCAGTACCAGCAACAGTGAGAACACGCCTATGTGCCAGCAGTATTCCTGAGTGGAAGGACAGCATGGGATTTTCAGCGGCTTGGAGGTAGCAGTTTCCAGTACATTATGAAGCCAGCATAGAGCCAGATGAACCCAGGATTTTCTACTAGTGAGATGGCGGTCACGGACAACTAAATCCATATGGGTATCGCCAGATGATGGCAAGTTACTCACCAAAACGATAAGTAAATTCCGATGATATCTTAGCATGAAAATCCGTCAAAGGTCGCATTAATATGATAACTTTGTAGGTAAATTCAACAGCGTGCAGCATGCATTTTGATTTCATGTCTAGTGTGCAGATAACAAGATACGCGAGTCTCAAGTTTCTTTGTCAGTTTTTGTTTACTCGTTTTCAGGGTTATTATTGGTTATTCACTAAATTTATCTCTGGGAATTTGCATGAAGTAGTGTTTAATGCCCTATGTATTATTATGTGTGTTTAGTGAAGCATTCGTAGATGGGGCGGATTTAAATGATTTGGCTGACTTTCATGTTGTTGTTTGAGTCATCAGTCCATAGACTGGTTTGATGCAGCCCTCCATGCCACCCTATCCTGTGCTAACCTTTTCATTTCTACGTAACTATTGCATCCTACATCTGCTTGTCATATTCATATCTTGGTCTACCCCTACTGTTCTTACCCCCTACACTTCCTTCAAAAACCAACTGAACAAGTCCTGGGTGTCTTAAGATGTGTCCTATCATTCTATCTCTTCTTCTCGTCAAATTTAGCCATATCGATCTCCTCTCACCAATTCGATTCAGTATCTCTTCATTCGTGATTCGATCTATCCATCTCACCTTCAGCATTCTTCTGTAACACCACATTTCAAAAGCTTCTATTCTCTTTCTTTCTGAGCCAGTTATCGTCCATGTTTCACTTCCATACAATGCTATGCTCCACACGAAAGTCTTCAAAAACATCTTTCTAATTCCGATATCAATGTTTGAAGTGAGCAAATTTCTTTTCTTAAGAAAGCTCTTCCTTGCTTGTGCTAGTCTGCATTTTATGTCCTCCTTACTTCTGCCATCGTTAGTTATTTTACTACCCAAGTAACAATATTCATCTACTTCCTTTAAGACTTCATTTCCTAATCTAATATTTCCTGCATCACCTGCCTTCGTTCGACTGCACTCCATTACTTTTGTTTTGGACTTATTTATTTTCATCTTGTACTCCTTACCCAAGACTTCATCCATACCATTCAGCAACTTCTCGAGATCTTCTGCAGTCTCAGATAAAATAACAATATCATCGGCAAATCTCAAGGTTTTGATTTCCTCTCCTTGGACTGTGATTCCCTTTCCAAATTTCTCTTTGATTTCCTTTACTGCCTGTTCTATGTAAACATTGAAAAGGAGAGGGGACAAACTGCAGCCTTGCCTCACTCCTTTCTGGATTGCTGCTTCTTTTTCAAAGCCCTCGATTCTTATCACTGCAGACTGATTTTTATACAGATTGTAGATAATTCTTCGTTCTCGGTATCTGATCCCTATCATCTTCAGAATCATAAATAGCTTGGTCCAATCAACATTATCGAATGCCTTCTCTAGATCTCCAAATGGCATGTACGTGGGCTTGTCCTTCTTGATTCGATCCTCTAAGATCAGACGTAAAGTCAGGATAGCTTCACGTGTTCCTACATTTCTTCTGAAGCCAATCTTCTCCCAACTCAGCTTCAACTTGTTTTTCCATTCTTCTGTAAATAATACGTGTTAAAATTTTGCAGGCATGAGATACTAAACTAATGGTGCGGTAGTTTTCACACCTGTCAGCACCGGCTTTCTTGGGAATAGGTATAACAACATTCTGCTGAAAATCGGATGGGACTTCTCCTGTCTCGTACATCTTGCAGAATAAATGAAATAACCTTGCCATGCTGGTTTCTCCTAAGGCAGTCAGTAATTCAGAGGGAATGTCATCAATTCCAGGTGCCTTGTTCCTATTGAGGTCACTCACAGCTCTGTCAAACTCTGACCTCAAAATTGGGTCTCCCTTTTCATCAGCATCAACAGCCTCTTCATGTTCCAGAACCAAATTATCTACATCTTTACCTTGATACAACTGTTGGATATGCTCCTGCCATCTTTCTGCTTTGTCTTCTTTCCCTACGAGTGGTTTTCCATCTGAGCTCTTAATATTCATACACCTAGATTTCCTTTCTCCAAAGGTTTCCTTGATTTTCCTGTATGCAGCATCTACCTTTCCCAGGACCATACAGCCTTTGACATCCTTGCATTTCTCCTTCAGCCATTCTTCCTTAGCTGCCTTGCACTTTCTATCCACTTCATTCTTTAATCGCCTGTATTCTTTTCTGCCCTCTTCATTTCTAGCATTCTTGTATTTTCGTCGTTCATCAATCAGGTCTAGTATCTCCTGAGTTATCCACTGATTCTTAGTTGATCTTTTCTTCCTTCCTAACATTTCTTCAGCAGCCCTACTGACTTCATTTTTCATGACTCTCCACTCTTCCTGTATAGTGTTTCCTTCAGCCTTTTCATTTAGTCCTTGTGCAACATGTTCCTTGAAACAATCCCTCACATTCTTTTCTTTCAACTTGTCTAGATCCCATCTTTTTGCATTCTTTCCTTTCTTCAATTTCTTCAACTTCGGATGGCATTTCATGACCAACAAGTTGTGGTCAGAGTCCACGTCTGCTCCTGGGAAAGTTTTGCAATCCAACACCTGGTTTCTGAATCTCTGCCTAATCATAATGAAGTCTATTTGATACCTTCCAGTGTCTCCAGGTCTCGTCCACGTATACAGCCGTCGTTTGTGGTGTTTGAACCAAGTATTGGCAAGGACTAAATTATGATCAGTGCAGAATTCAACCAGACGACTTCCTCTTTCGTTCCTTCGTCCCAATCCAAATTCTCCTACTGTACTACCTTCTCTTCCTTGGCCTACCACTGCATTCCAGTCTCCCATCACAATTAGATTCTCATCACCTTTTACATATTGTATTAAATCTTCTATCTCCTCATATATTCTTTCGATTTCTTCATCATCCGCTGAACTAGTAGGCATATAGACCTGCACTATTGTGGCGGGCATTGGTTTGGTGTCTATCTTGACGACAATAATTCTTTCACTATGCTGGTCGTAGTAGCTTACCCGCTGCCCTATTTTCTTATTCATTATTAAACCAACTCCTGCATTTCTTCTGTTTGATTTTGTGTTGATAATTCGGTAGTCGCCTGACCAAAAATCTTTTTCTTCCTGCCAACGTACTTCACTTATACCAACTACATCTAACTTTAGCCTATCCGTCTCCCTTTTCAGATTCTCTAACCTACCACAACGATTCAAACTTCTAACATTCCACGCTCCGACTCGCAGAATGTCAGTATCCATCTTCCTGATGATCGCCCCCTCTCGTGTAGTCCCCACCCGGAGATCC
The DNA here is from genome assembly GCF_040414725.1 of Anabrus simplex. Taxonomy (NCBI): domain Eukaryota; kingdom Metazoa; phylum Arthropoda; class Insecta; order Orthoptera; family Tettigoniidae; genus Anabrus; species Anabrus simplex. The sequence continues at coordinate 1,419,915,347 of NC_090265.1, read as the reverse complement.
GAATGGGGGACTAGTTTACCTCCGGAATATTTTACCCGGGAGGAAGCCATCATCAGTACATCATTCATACAGAGAGAGCTGCATGTCCTCGGGAGTTAGTTACGGCTGTAGTTTCCCGTTGCTTTCAGCCGTGTAGCAGTATCAACACAGCTAAGCCATGTTGAGTGTTATTACAAGGCCGTATCAGTCAATCATCGAGACTGCCACCCTTGCAACTACCGAAAGGCTGCTACCGCCCTTTCGATGAACCATTCGTTAGTCTGGTCTCTCAACAGATACCCATCCGATATGGTTGCACCTGCGGCTCGGCTATCTGCATCATTGGGACACGCAAGCCTCCCCATCGCGGCAAGGTCAGATGGTTCGCAGAGGAGGCTGACTTTCATAATATTTCCATTTAAAACAGCTGGTAGAATCTTCCTAAGTTCCGATTATTAATTGTGCAATGAAACGGTAGCCAGTTGCTTCACAAATTAAATTTTGCATGGTTATAGACATCCTCCTTTAGTTTAAGGATGCTGCTAAGTGAAGAAAGAAAGTGTTGACTCAATGTATAAACTATTTATCTAGAAAGATATGCAAGTGTGTGAAGTATTATACTTTAATTCCCTGTCGTTAAGAATCAAAATACATTCTAGAAGCATTGGAATAGTGTGGATATTAAGTACATGTTCATGAAATTAAGGGCAATAGAGAGAATATGTGGAAAGATATGCAGGATATGAGAACAATGAGAATGCGCCTATGTGCCAGCGGTATTCCTGAGTGGAAGGACAGCGTGGGATTTTCAGCGGCTTGGAGGTAGCAGTTTCCAGTATATCATCAAGCCAGCATGGAGCTAGATGAACCCAGGAAGAAAGTGAGTAATATGTAATTAACGTCCATTGAGGATAATGTGCCCGGAAAAATATGCTATAGATATGAATTAATAATAATTAGACTGCTCATTCTGGATGCAATATCTTGGCCAGGGCGTGTTAACCTAGGCGAGTGAAATATGGCCTCAAAGTGGGGGGTGAGAAGTAGGTGAGACTCCTGACCCTTCGTGGTGTTTGTTGCCTTTTTGCTGGCCTTGTTTCCAAGTATGTGATGCTCTTGACTTGCAAAGATTTTTGCCCACTTAAACACACAGTGCTTAAAATATTCACTTGCATAGTAACCTGTCATTACCACTGGAAGGCTCTGTGTTTAATGAGCCGGTAGTTGATGCATTTCCTCCACCTAGGGTATTAAAATACATTCGTATTTAGGGAATTTCAGCTAGTACCTTGAGTCAGAATGGTGTGGTTTGATGCCCGACTGGTACTGAAGTTCTTGGGTCGATACCAGATGGCCTTTATGGGTCACAGACTCCGCAGGGCACTGAATGTATTTTATGTGTTATTCACAGGGGAAATGCTCCACCATATTATGTATCTTATTGTTTGTGTCATGTGTATCTTTTGGTGATTCATTTCTGGAGTTACAGGCTCACCAGCGTTGTAATGTCCACATTGTGAATATTAGTAATAAATTTGTCAACCTGGAGAGACATATGTGCTCGTGATCCGAGATGCCGAAGTCAAACACATGCATTCTTTGTTCAGTAAGAGATCAACTCCATCTGCTCTATGGGGAACTATAAAATCAGTAGGTATTGCTAAGAAAAATTCACAACTTACTTCCTCATTCATACCTGCAGAATTACAACATGATTATTTCTCAATAATTTTACCAGTGAACAATTCTCACAGAATATCTGAAATTATTCATAGTTACATGAACACAAATGAACCTCAACATGATCTCTTTCACTTTTTGTACAACTGAGTGAGTTGGCCATGCGGTTAGGAGCGTGCAGATGTGAGCTTGCATCCAGGAGATAGGGGGTTCGAATCCCACTGTTGGCAGCCCTGAAGATGGGGCTGTACCTTAATTAAGGCCACGGCCGCTTCCTTCCCATTCCTAGGCCTTTCCTATCCCACCGCCACCATAAGACCTAAAGCAAAAAAAAAAAAAAAAAAAAAAAAACTTTCGTACATTTATCCAGAGGATGTAGTCAAAGTATTTAAGAGCATGAATACCAGGGCTGTTGGACCAGATGGTATCTCACATTCCCTCCTAACAAACTGTTTGGATATAATCATGCCGGTCATAGCTCGCCTGTATAATTTCTGTTTACAATCAGGAGTCTTTCCAGCTCTATGAAAAATGGCCAATATCCGACCTGTTTCTAAAGTTCCTTCTCTCCAAAAATTTGATGATTTCAGACCAATCAGTAATTTGTCAATATTAGTTGAAGGATTAGAAGGGATTGTTTACCAACAACTCCCTTTGTATTTAAATACTCATTCTATTCTTAACACGTTTCAGTCTGGTTTTCGAATAGGCCATAGCACTACAATGGCACTTCTCAAAGTCACCAGTTATATCAAGTTTGCAATGGACAGAAAGGAACTAACACTTCTGGTACTATTCAATTTAGGCAAGGCATTTTATAGAGTTCATCATAACCTCCTTCTGACTAAATTACATACAATGGGCATATCTCTGTCAGCTCTCTCTTGGTTTGAAGTGTGTAGTATTTGACAAACAAAATTTCTCTAAGCTGGTCAGGTCAGGAATATCCTGCCACCGTATGTGACAGTAGACAGTACAACCTGCGACTGTCTAGCCGAGGGTCAGGCAGTCATTACCAAACTTGACAACCAGAAGGAGGGCCAACGGCTACAGGCGGAGGAGTTCCCCTTTTGGAGGCCAGATGAAGCCTTTGTGCAGGAAATGGCACATAAATTCATAAGAAGTTGGCAGTCAATAGCTACGAAGGCGGAAGAAGAAACCTTGTAAACACCTCAACGGCGGAGTAGGCAGAGGAGCTCCGAATCACAAAGTGCTGCCTTGCAGATAGGGAGTGGACCCCAAAGGCTAAGGGAAGATACCCTGACAGAAAAGGGCTGGCATGACAGCTAAGAGGGCAGCCCCCTCATCATGCTAGCTTCCGTAGGGCTAATAACCTACGTGGAGCGAAATTAACTATTCAGAGAAACATGAGAGTAGCTGGACGGATAACAAGGGAACAACCTGGCGCAAAATGAAGAAACTTTAGTAAATGGCTGAAATATCCCGATGCCTAACGGCACAAAGGGAGATAAGAAGAAGAAAAATTCTCTAAATGGTCTAGTGTACATTCTGGCATCCCTCAGGGTTCCGTGTTGGGTCCACTTTTGTTTTCACTCTGTATAAATGATCTGCCTGGAGTTGTACGCCACACGAGGCATCATATGTATGCCGATGATTTACAGATCTATTACCATTTTCCTGTGAATCGTGTTGACAAAAGTCTTAGTAAAATAAATCTAGGTACAGAAAGACTACATCAATATACACTAAGTCATAATTTACTATTAAATGAAAACAAAACCGTAGCTATTTTTCTAGGATATCGAAGAAATTTATCAAATCTTTTCAACAGGGACATTCCTCCAGTAATTGTAAACAGTTCTGTAGTCAAGTATCAGGAATGTGTTAAGAATTTAGGTATTCTAATGTATAACACACTGTCCTGGACCTTCCATGCCAAGCATTTGGTGAAGTAAGTGTCTGGTACATTGCATCAGTTTGAACGAAACTTGCCATATCTTCCTTTTTCGGTAAAAAGAATGTTGATCCAAACTATGGTACTTCCTATTTTAGATTACGGCACTGTAATTTACAGCGATATCTCAGAGAAATATAATACCAAACTCCAGGGTATTCAGAATGCCTGTGTACAATTTCTCTTCAATATTCATAAAGACTGTCACGTAACATCTTACTGCAAAGCCGCAGAGTGGTTGAAACTCAGGGATAGACGATCATACTCAGCTGCTTGCTTACTGCTTAGAATTTTAAAATCTAACGCTCTCTCATATTTGACCAAGTCCTTTGTTCGGATGAGTCAAGTGCATGATCGGGACAATAGGTTTACAGCTAACACCCTTCAGGTTCCACAGCACCGTTATGATAAAGTGCAGTAAGTCGTTCATTGTCACTGCCTCTCAATTATACAATGATCTTAAACTATATGAAATACAGCAAAGTAGTGTCAGAACTCAGAAAATAATGTCTTAAATACCGCTACCTTTCCACTTATTATGCCAAGTAAGTGAATTTTCACCAAATGAATTAAATAGTACGAAATATCATAATCTCCTAGATACATTTAGTTTTATCAGTTTTATTCTTAATTCATCCTCGGCATTAAAATGCTTAAGTTTCTCTTATGTCTCCTTTTCCTTGTTAGTATAGTCTATGTTTATGAAATGGTAAAAGTATTATTGTAATCTCTTAGATGTTTAGTTTTTAATATTCTTATATCCTCAGTAGGAAAATGGTTGTAGTAAGGATGTAAAGGAGAGGGCATATATGTCTCTAGTAAGACCTCAATTAGAGTATGGTTCCAGTGTATGCGACCCTCACCAGGATTACCTGATTCAAGAACTGGAAAAAATCCAAAGAAAAGCAGCTTGATTTGTTCTGGGTGATTTCCGACAAAAGAGTAACGTTACGAAAATGTTGCAAAGTTTGGGCTGGGAAGAATTGGGAGAAAGAAGATGAGCTGCTCGACTAAGTGGTATGTTACATGTTATAATTCTCATGTTAGGTCCGTATTGAAATGTACGTAAATACAAAGTACGTTACAAGTAACATACTTTGTATTTAAGTGGTATGTTCCGAGCTGTCAGTGGAGAGATGGCGTGGAATGACATTAGTAGACGAATAAGTTTGAGTGGCGTCTTTAAAAGTAGGAAAGATCATAATATGAAGATAAAGTTGGAATTCAAGAGGAAGGGGAGTTAGGGATTGGAATAACTTACCAAGGGAGATGTTCAATAAATTTCCAATTTCTTTGAAATCGTTTAAGAAAAGGCTAGGAAAACAACAGATAGGGAATCTGCCATCTGGGCGAATGCCCTAAATGCAGATCAGTATTGATTGATTGATTGATTGATTGATTGATTGATTTTTATTACATTGTGTATCTATATTAATTGGTACATTTAAGTTAAAGTGGCAGTTAGTTACAGCCAAAGGGACCTCTGGTCCTACTTGTAATTAACTTTAAATAAATATATTTCTATTTCTATTTATGGTAATTTGTAATGAGATATTATAGGAACCATTAGTAATAGGCAACTGTGGGATTTCCATGATTAGGTACTTTGTTGATTTATGTAGAATGTACTTATTAAATACTCTCAAAAGTACAAAGAACCATTAGAAATACCAAATGTATTCGTGTAATTTATGTTTTCCTTTTATAGTAATAAGTGGATGGTATATTTGCCATACGTTCAAACAGGGTCATTGACCCTTGTAATGAAGTTTGAATATCCAAATTATATCATTATCAAAGTGAAAGGGAAAAGTCCCTAATATTTGGCAGTGAATCTGTAATATATGTGACTCTGATTGGTTTCGACTTGGGAATGTCCGAATGCAAATCAAGAATGAATAACGAACTCATAAAGACATTAGATGTCATTACCCGTGTGATAAGTTAAGTGTAGCATATCTCAAAAATTGCCATGCAGGCAACTTAATTGGCATTTCAATGTGTACATAATTTTTCATAGATGATCACTCAGTGAATAAAATTGTGTTTTGAACTAGGTAAAAATCCATTCTTATTCTTTATTTGATTAACATATTCCTTGTACTATAGTGCCCTACTTTCAAGATATTTATTTTACATGCCCACTTTATTTTAATTGGACAGAACCATGACCCATATGCTCTCAATCAAAGCCATTGCTCAGAACGAAAGTAAGGAGAATGGGACTTCAGTGCCCGTGTTTGATTCTCCAAGGTTCTTCATGTATAAGATCCCCATTCACGACATATTCTGAGGCATGATTTTTATACTTATTGTAGTACTCTGTCGATGCCCAGGACAGGTACAGTAGATAGAAACCTTTACTCTTTCGGGCATGGTCTCGGCGTTGAAGGTCAGAATGAAAGCGCCAGTATTGAGCCTCTTTAACCTCTTCATGTCGGTTTCACCCCGGCATGCTAAGTTTCTAATCCTGTCATCACAGAAGCCTTAACCAAGTCCCTGTGGAAGATAACTCCCTTGCAGTAGTTCAGGAGTTGGTGCTTCTTGACGCTGATTACTACCTTTCCGAACATTTTGGCCTTTAGTAACTATCTGGACTGTTCTGCCATTGATGTCTTAATGAGTATGGATCCGTCACGCAGCTTACGTATCTTGTCGACTTCACCAGCCACAATTTCTTCAATTGCAATGCTGATCAAAAAAGGACTTTTGTCTAGAAAACTCTTTCCATCAACCCTGGAGGCTACCAGGAATCGAGGTAGACATTCGTCACTTAAAATAATCTACAGTCACTGGAGTATATGTTTTCTTTTTCTTAGCAATCTTGGATGCTGTTTTTTTGAAGAGTGCCACCCTTTGAAGAGGAAAGTAAAGAAGGTTCCGTGTTTGGTCCCATGAGTAGCTGGGAAATATGAGGTCGACCTTCAGCAGAGCCCTAGCGTACCAAGGGTAAGGCTTTAAGTCCAGAGGGCGCCCAGTATTTGGACGGGTTCGCTAAGAACTACTCTCCCAGTAGCCATGTGTCACCTTGCCATGACCCAAAACTTGTGACTGGGGTGAGGATGAAACCTCCATACAAACTTATTCTACCTGAGGCAGAGAGGCTAGCTAGACAGTAAGGGAAATGAAATTTAAGAATTTTACAATAGAAAAGTAGAAATAGAAATTAAGAAAAAAGAGCACAGACACCTCTCAGGCAACTAGGGGGACACTCTGGTAGTCTGGCTCTACACCGAGACCAATCCAGTATGGGTAACCCTGAGCTGGCATAGACCTTGGGATCAACAAGAACACAAGCCCCCACACATATTTTTACTGTTTTTACTTGCAATTTTTCTTTTCTTTCTTACTCTTTCTTGATGTTGCATAAACCATGGAGATCTGGGAAAAAAAGGCATCGGGGTTCGGATCTGGACCAGAGTCCGCCATTTGAAGACCCCTGAGGTATTGTTTTGAGAATTAATGGGACTATGCAGAGAAAGCCTTGTCTTACAGGGAATGACACTAATCAAGAGCTGATGTTGCTGGTCTGAGTGGCTCAGATGGTTGAGGCACTGGCCTTCTGACCCCAACTTGACAGGTTCGATCCTGCCTCAGTCCAGGGGTATCTGAAGGAGCTCAAATACGTCAGTCTCATGTCAGTAGTTTTACTGGCATGCACAAATCTCCTGCGGGACTAAATTCTAGCACCTCGGCGTCTCTGGAAACTGTAAGTAGTTAGTGGGACATAGGATAGGATTTCAGCTTACTGGTGACCACGGCTAGACCGTAGCTGAACAGCTTTGCATTCTGACTGACCAACTGAACAGAGTAGGCCTCAGAGTACCAGTGGTTATAGCTTCACCATGGATTTATAGCTCTGCATTCGGGAGATGGAGACAAGCTCGTCCCCACCGTCGGCCGTCCTGAGAATAGTTTTCAGTAATTTTTCATTCTCCTGCAATAAGGTGAATGCTGAGACAGATCCTAATATAGCTCATGACCACCAACCCCCTCTTTCCATACATCACCTTCACCACTTCAAATCTCCTAGGTTTGAGAGAAGCCATAACCTTCTAAGAGGCCCACAATACCCCTTCAGGGTAAGGAATGAAAACATTTTGCAGTAGTAATTATAAAGTGTCCAGTTACTTACCGAAGTGTAGTTGGGAAAATGTCCACTACTACTCCCAGGATAGCTGTGCTGCTGATACCACAAAATCCCAGGTACAAGGCAATAAGTGCTAAGACAAAATCTGGTGATCGAGACCAGTACAGTGATATGCCACATATTCCAGCAATGAAGTATGCAAGAACTGAAACAAGAGGATGTTGAATCGATAATCACATCTGTCATTGGGAGAATAGGACAGTTACCCTTTCATGAAAATTTTAAACAAGGTACATTATAAATACAAATTCTGTAGTTAAGGTATGCTGTAAGAAATTAATAATTACATTCCAGAGATATTTAAAAAACTTTCAAAATCATATCAATTTGAATTGTGACAATACAGATCTGCAATGTTGGATACAAAATGGTCTTATATGTGGCATGTCATCCTAATCAGTATTGAGCCCTTTCATATTATGCAAGAAGGTCCAGACAATTGTTGGGGTCACACCCAAATAGTGAACAGGAAGTAAAGGACCAAATCATATAATTTGTACCATCCTTGATGAAAAAGTTTATTAATGAATTTAATGCATATTAAATAATGAAAAGAGGAATACAATCCATATCTTAAAGAGTAAAATCTATATATATAAAATAACTTGTCCTGACTGACTGACTGACTGACTGACTGACTGACTGACTGACTGACTGACTGACTGACTGACTGACTGACTGACTGACTGACTGACTGATTCATCATCGCCGAGCCAAAACTACTGGACATAAAGAAATGAAATTTTGGGGATACATTCATAACAAGATGTAGGTGCTTGCTAAGAGAGGATGTTTTGATATTCCGTTGCTAAGGGGGTGAAAAGGGGGATGAAATTTTAAAATGAGTGTATCTGTATCTCAAAACTTCAAAAGTTTACAGACGTGAAAATTGGTTTTTAGAATCATCTTTAAAAATAAGGAAGCACGTATTTTTTTGTTTTCAGAAAATCCCAATAGGAGGGGTGAAAAAGGGTGGAAAAGGGGTTTAATCAGGATACCGGTACTTATATCTCAGAAACTGAATATATTACAGACCTGGAAATTGATACTTTTGATCGCTTTTAAAAGTAAAGAAACACATATTTTTTCTTTGTTTTTGGAAAATCCAATACATGGGAGGGTGAAAAGGGGGTGAATTTTTAAAATGAGTGCATCTATATCTCAAAACTTTTAAAGTTTACAGATGTAAAAATTGGTATTTAGAATCATTAAAAATAAAGAAACATGTATTTTTTTGTTTTCGGAAAATCCCAATAGGAGGGGTAAAAAGGGGTGAAAAACAGGTTGAATGTCTTTAAAGAGAATACTTATATGTCAGAAACTGAAGATATTACAGACCTGAAAATTGGTGTTTGGGATCTCCTTCAAAAATAAAGAAACACATATTTTTTTGTTTTTGGAAAATCCAATTTAATGGGTGGTGAAAAGGGGGCGAATTTTTAAAATGAGTGTATCTATATCTCAAAACTTTTAAAGTTTATAGATGTAAAAATTGGTATTTAGAATCTCCTTTAAAAATTAAGAAACATGTATTTCTTGGTTTTCAGAAAATCCCAATAGGAAGGGTGGAAAGGGGTGAAAAAGAGGTTGAATGCCTTTAATGTGGCTGCTTATATTTCAGAACATGAAGATATTACAGACCTGAAAATTGGTGTTTGGGATCTCCTTTAAAAATAAAGAAACACATATTTTTTGTTTTTGGAAAATCCAATTAATGGGTGGTGAAAAGGGGGCGAATTTTTAAAATGAGTGTATCTATATCTCAAAACTTTTAAAGATCATAGATGTAAAATTGGTATTTAGAATCTCCTTTAAAAATAAAGAAACACATATTTTTTTGTTTTCAGAAAATCCCAATAGAAAGGTTGGAAAAGGGTGAAAAAGAGGTTGAATGCCTTTAATAAGGCTACTTATATTTCAGAACCTGAAGATATTACAGACCTGAAAATTTGTATTTGGGATCTACTTTAAAAATAAAGAAACAGGTACTTTTTCATTTTTGGAAAATCCAAATAATGGGGGGGTGAATTTTTAAAATGAGTGTGTCTACATCTAAAACTTTAAAAGTTTACAGATGTAAAAATTGGTATTTAGAATCTCTCTGAAAATTAAAGGAACACGTATTTTTTTGTTTTCCTTAAATCCCAATAGGAGGGGTGTAAAAGGGTGAATAATGGGTTGAATGCCTTTAATGAGGATACATATATCTCAGAAACTGAAGATATTACAGAACTGAAAATCTGTATATGGGATCTCGTTTAGAAATATAGAAACACTATTTTTTTGCCTTTGGAAAATCCAATTAATGGCGGTTAAACAGGAGTGACAAATTGGCGTGAATTTTTTGAAAGACTATATTTACAGAATGTTACAGACGTAAAAAGTGGGTATTTGGAATTTCCTGTAAATGTAAAGAAACAGGTGATTTGTTTTTGGAAACTCCCCTTAAGGGAAAATAAAAAGGGGTGAAATTTTAAAATGAGAATTTCTACAGTATATATTAAAAAACTTAACATGTTACAGAAGTGAAAAATGGGATTTTTTTTATCTCTATTAAAAATAAAGAAACGCGTATTTTTAGTTTTTGGAAATACCACTTGGGTGGAGTGGGAGTGGGGGGGGGGGGTAAAAGTGACTGAAAATGGTGTTGATTTCTTTTAATTAGGCTACTGATATCTCAAAAATGACGATGTTACAGATGTGAAATTTGATATTTGGAATCTGCTTTAAAAGTAAAGAAACACGTATTTTCGGAAAATCCAATGAAGGGGGGGGGGGGGAGTGAAAGAATTGAAAAATTAATTGACTTAATTGTATGAGAATACATACAGTACATCTAATAAAAATAAAGTTGTTACAGACTGAAAATTGGTATTTGGATTTCCTTTAAAAACAAAGAAAAACACTTTTTTTTGGGGGGGGGGGGGAACCATCTTGCGGGGCGGGAGTGAAAAGGAGTTGAATTCTTTTCACGAGGACACATAAATAAAAAACTGAAGAAGTTAGAGTTGTGATAATTGGTATTTAGAAGATCCTTTACTATTAAAGAAACAAGTAATTTTTTGCCGGAAAAATCACTTAGGGGGGGGGGGGAGTGTGAATGGAGTGAGAAAAAGTGAATTATTCTTAAGGGGATACTTATATCTCAAAACTGAAGGTAATAGACATGAACATTTGTGTTTGGAATCTCCTTTAAACATAAAGAAACACGCCTTCTTTTAATTTTTTGGGGGGTGGGGGGTAAATAAACTTAATGGCAGTGGGATGTAAAAGGAGGTGAGACCAATTGATTTTACTGTTCATAATGTACTTATAAGGAGCCTCCGTTGCTCAGGCGGCAGCACGCCGGCCTCGCACAGCTGGGTTCCGTGGTTCAAATCCCGGTCACTCCATGTGACATTCGTGCTGGACAAAATGGAGGCGGGACAGGTTTTTCTCCGGATACTCCGGTTTTCCCTGTCATCATTCATTCCAGCAACACTGTCCAATATTTCATTTCATTTGTCATCCATTAATCATGTTCACAGAGGAGTGCGACAGGTTTCGGCTGCCGGCACAATTCCTATTTTTGCCGCTATATGGGGGCTTTATTCATTCCATTCCTGACCTTGTCGAACGACTGGAAACAGGCTGTAGATTTTCGATGTACTTATTCTGATCATAAACCGATCATTTTTAATCTATCCTGGGTTCGTTTTCAAGAGCCATCTTTTCCTTCGGAGAACGTTCTTAGATTACAGTAGATTCTCCTGGCATATAAATAAAAATTTAAACACATTTGAAATAAACGATAGGAATGAGATTGACCATCAAATTGTTCACCTCTATAATAAGGTCAATAATGCACGGAAGTATGTCATTCGTATTGCCAGAAATCCTGCACACTTGCCTACGCGCAACAGTGGTGTTGGTCACATTGTCAACAATTACAATGGCAGCAGACGTAATTTACCGCCAAGTAGCGGTCTTGCATCTTGCTGTGGGGTCCAGAATATCTAATAATAATAATAGTAATATTAATGTTCTGGACCATCGTCAAATTGTGTGGACCGCACTGGAAACGGGTCCTGGCCTGGTAATGACTACGAATACAGTCCGGCCGCGGGTTCAGTACCGCCAAGGCACCCAAGACGACACCGCACCGGATCTTTTTCAGGATTTGATCCATACTAAAAGTGCTTATAGGAAAAGATGGCAAAGATTTAGGGACCCAACTGATCGTGTGGAATACCTGGACCTAGCCCGGGAAGTACGAAATCGATTGCTGGAAAAAAGTTTGAAAAATGTGAGGAAATTTGCCGTAATCTCTCAGAAAACGAGTCAGATCACAAATTTTGGTGGATTCTCTCAGAAAACAAGTCAGATCGCGAATTTTGGAGTATTATATATACAACGTTAAGCATTCAATTATAAATTTCAGTATAATACCGTAGCTCAGCACGGGTATCTTGCTAGTATCTAATATAGGAAGAGTTTTAAACCACATTGAATCATGGGAGCAGAAACAAAGAGTTAGGAAATGGCAGGAAGGTACATCATATTTTGGAAAGAATGTTTGACATCAATTGAGAAGTCGAATCAAAGATACATATTACTCTGACTAGGGAATGTATATTACTGGAAACCAAATTATGTTTTATATATTTAATGAGGTCATGATCCAGAACGACGACATTAAATGGTGTTATGAAACATGTAGGAGGAATATTTAGAAGACTTCATCTAACATCATCACGGAATATAAAGGAATATAAAATAAAAATTAAGGAAGTGCAAGTGCTCACTTTTTGTCAGTCTGTTTTTGAGGTTAATTAGTCCGATAAAAAAACTGTATGGGAGGCTGTGAAGCTTTGTTAAGATTATTATTACTAATGTGCATCATATATACTGAGCCCATCATCTTGGGAGTTAGAAAGGATGTGCCATTTTGAAGTCATCTGCCATGTGAAAAGTTAGCCGAGTTTAGTTATTGTCGACACGTGTGACCTTCACACATGCGGTAGCAGTCATGGCTGGGTGCATTATGAACCAAAAGTGTCTCCAATTACTATTAAACCCTTGTGGCATGGTTAAATTTCATATTTGGACATTATGATGAATGAATTTTTATAGTATTATGGCTAATTTAGTTTGGAAATATAAAGCCAAAATTTTGTAATACAGGCACACATGTCTTGTTAAAAGGAGCATGTAACAGTGTGAATAGTGTGATCAAAATGTCAAGTTTCAGGTGGTAGTTGGGCCAAAGCAAGGAAATAAAGGCTATAGTTTGAATTGCCCTAATTTTATGTACAATGTGATACTTTATATTTGAGTTACCTGTTGGAATTTTGGAAGATTCTACATTTTTTTGTGGACTTTGTGTCAATGTTTTGACAGGATGTAGAAGCTCAGCACACCAGGCATGACAGCATCCATCAGCATACACATTTGCTAGACAATGAAAGTGCAGATGTAGTAGTCTCCCTTCAGCATTCAGACTTAGCTGAGAACCTGATAGTTCGGTAATCTTCTTCTACTGCTCTTCTCACATCTGTGGGGTCGCGGGTGTGAACTGTGTCACACATATATGTGGATTTGGCCCTGTTTTACGACCGGATGCCCTTCCTGACGCCAACCCTATATAGAGGGATGTAATCACTATTGCGTATTTCTGTGGTGGTCTGTAGTGTAGTGTGTTGTCTGAATATGAAGAGGGGAGTGTTGGGACAAACACAAAAACCCAGTCCCTGAGCCAGAAGAATTAATCAAAGGCAATTAAAATCCCTAACCTGGCCGGGAATCGAACCCGGCACCCTCTGAACCGAAGGCCTCATCGCTGGCCATTCAGCCAAGAAGTCGGACCTGATAGTTCGGTAATGAGAGGAGTTATATCTGATCTTAATAATAAGATGAGTAGTGTCAAATACTAGATTGCTTTCATGTAAGAAACATTTATCTCATTCAGTTGTGAAGGTCTATCCAGTTATCATAAGTAACATAAATAACTTTGTAAAACATAACCATTAAACTCAGTGAGGCCAGCAAGTGGATGGTGAGATGTGGTAATGCAGTTTGTATCAGACGATTTTAGGCAGTTGAATGTTGTTGTGTTTACCGAGAATTTCATACAGGTGCAGGCGTGAGCCATTGCAAACTTGTCGTAAAACATGTGTACATTATAAGGTGTTGAGATGTCTTCTGTGTGTTTCCTCTTTCAGATACTTTGTCGCTACTAGTTATAAAAAATTATGGAAGGATGATGTATATTGGAACCATGCTGTCTATTGAAATGATGATGAGCATCTAAACATATACATGGCAGCTAGGTGAGCCATGGCCAGAGTCAAGATGAAGGTCTGTAAATCTTTGTTAACTATTCTGTAGACATGTGCTGTTTACCATTGTATTTCTGATGTGGATGGAGTCCTGCTTTTCTTTTATAATTTTACACAGGTGTATAATGGAAATAAGTAATCAGATAGTCTGTGAAAAGCATGTGGATAAATTTTAATTTTGGTTTAGTTAATATATATATATTTGTTTAGGGTTATGTCATTGGATTCTGATGCTAGGGTGGTGTGAGGTATTGTGTCAAAAAGAGGGAAGCCATGAGTATTGTGCTATTTTTGTTGCCACGATGAAGTGATATTATGCAGATTTGTATTAGTGGCTAGCTGTGGTGAAATGTCAATGTTTATTGAGGTAATTGTCCTGAAGAAGGAAATTGTATACCTGGCAGTGTCCTGAAGAAAGTAGTAGCATTTCAGGTTAGTGTCCTGAGGAATTAATATTTTTGTGAAGTATTGATGGACGTGACGTTTCCATGGTTTCGCATCGTCGACCGGATTGTCTTGTTATCGTGACGTTGTGATAGAAGTAGAGTTGTATTCCAGGTATTTGTCCTGAGGAACTTGTATTTGTAGACATATTGATGGATGTGATGTGTCTGTGATTTTGCATTGTCCACCGGATGACGAACAGTGATTATGAGGTCATGTTGTTCCCCTTGATACATCTGGTGATATTTGTCAAGTGAATTGAGATGTATGTCTCATTATATGGTACATATTTTGTGTGACTCAACAGTATGAGACTCTTCTGTGTAAGAATTTTGTCTGTAAATTGTTGGTTTCTATTTCTATTTGGTTACCAGAGAAAGATCTCAGGTATAGAAAAAAGGTCAATCGAGAGGAGAGCTGGTGGACTCAGGCCAGCTGTTAAGTAGATCATGTTGATTCTCTCATTTGTATTGGTTGGAAGAATTTAATTCTTATACTATTAGAAACGGATGATTACTTAGAAGCTTAAATACATTTGCTGTTCCACATTCAATCCGTTATGTAAAATAGGATTGGTGACAGTCACCTCGGAGGTACTCCGTGTTTTCGGGGGATGATGTATTTTAGTTAGCTTTTGCTGTTGTTGCCTTCATGGGTAGTGATGTAGTGAAAGGGCAGCGACCATTAATTGATAGGAGCTGTTGTGCTCAACGGCAGACATTATCACATCACAGGAGCAGGTTTCGACGATATGTTAGGTCATGTTTGGTATTGATGCCACTGAATGCTTTCCCCATGTAAACAGGGAACCACCAGTGGTTATCATGCGAGGTTGTACAGAATGGGTGTATGATAGAGCACTGGTCTGCGCATGGGAACCTAGGTTCGAGTCAAACATAGGCATTTCAGAGTGTTACATTTATTTTTATTGAGGGTTTTACTGTTATATTTGAGGTGTTAGCTTGGTGTTATCCACACTTTTAATTATGAATAGTATAAGAAATTTTTTTAATGTTTAAGCAATGTAAGGGAATAGTTAGGATGGTAAGAGATGTGTAGAAGCACATGTATTTCTTTCAGGAAGCTGCAGACGAGTGTGATGGTCATGCAAATGAACAATCATTGAAGTAACAAAACCAGACAGAGTAAAACATTTCCTTGATAAATAATCTTGATAAATAATTTTCATTTCCATGTTGATGTTAACTTACTTCTCCACCATAAAAAGATTTTCCACCAAATTGACACTTGTTATGTACTGAGCTAGTTTTATTATATTCGAGGACCAGTTTCAGCTCATCATGGAGTCATTTTGAGCTCAAATATTAAAATCAAGAGCCATTATACATTTACATAATTACAGATAAAAAGTTACAATAAAATGTCATATGTTATATAATATCAAACCATTGAGTGTTCTGGAAAATTATTTCTCGGTGTCCTATTATTTACATTTATAAAAGTGTCTCTGATTTAAAAACTCATATTGAAAGTAACTAATGTTACAAACAAAAAAGTTCTGCTGCAGCATGACTGAAATTCTTCTTTGTAGATCTTAAAAACTTCTTGAATGTGGATGTATTTAACTTTTCTGGGTTGTATTAAACTAATGTCAAAAGGGCCTCATTTACAAAGTTCTGTCTAATCTTAGCAACATAATGGTGTTTTGGAAGATGACTAGAAAAGGAACTGGAAGGCAAAAGACCTAGAGGCAGACCAAGGAAACAGTAGATCAGTCAAGTAAAGCAGGACCGGGAAGGAAGGGGACTGAAATGGCACCAAGTTGAGAAGAAAGAAATGTATCTGGATAGACAAAGATGGAGAGTGCCCTTGTACTGCGCCCGGGCAACTGGAGACAGTTAAAGGATAATGATGTTGACAGATGCACTTGAGCACTTATTTAATAGTTAATATTTCATTGTTTAACTTTGTTTTCTGGCATAATAATCCATTAGATTTTATTTTGGGTTCTTCAATCCAATAATCAGTTGATTTGACTTATCCTTTGGCCATCAGCCCTGGTAACTTAAATTCATCAATTGTGGTAGTCGATCCATAAGGACATCGTAGGTCAGTCTGATTTGATTAAGGGCTCAGGTGAGTACCAGTAATCATGTGTGATGTTGAAGGTAGTGAGTGGCCTTAAGAATTTAAGAGAAAGTCTGGAGTTTGAGTCTCGGTAGCTATACTTTCCAGAATTTTATGAAACAATACATGGTTGTCAGTGGAATTCAATAGACCTAATTTCAGGTTGTTATTTTTGTTGTTTTAGGATATCAGGATCATTCACAATGGTTTTTCCGTTTATTCAGCCCTTCAGGCAACAATATAAGAAAACATAGCCACACAATTCTGAAATACTGAACAAAATTTTTAATAGTGTGATCATCAATACTGATGATTTTAAGAGTTTAATTCATTGATTTTATTTTCAATAAATGATATTTTAACCTTCTTGAAGCCTTTAATTCAAAATATTTAGATTTTTAACTCTTTTCATTGTCATGTCAGCAAGAGACAAAGAACCAGAAGAAGAAGTGAACTTTAACAGCTCCATTATAACATCCGTATTGAACCCCACTGGTTTCGATGTCATTGGCATATAAATAAGATGTCATGAAAAAAATATGTGGAAGAATATTTCGTATTGAAGCAAGATGTATGTGGAAATTCGGCAAGCTGAATCATGTTCCAAGAGCTACATATGTAAAGAATTGGCAGATGTTGCATCATATACATCACTGGAACTTTACGCTCAGTAGAGAGGAAGACTTGAGAATGAGGTGAAACAGAGCTAAAGTGAAAAATTTGAACCGACGAATCATAGATCAGCGCGCAAATGAGTAATTGGAATGATAGCAGTATACCAAAATAATAACATTGTGAAGGAAGGTTGAAGTCCAGAGGAAAGAATTATAAAATGTAAATAAGGCACTTATAATCATATATAAAGTTAAAATATCATGGCTGCTTGTAAAGCTAAAAGATGTGATAACGAGAGACAGGAAGTATGATGTAATGTAAAGGGGAAGCTCTGATATGTTTACCAGGAAGTAGACATGAAGCGTATGATGCCAGGCGCTAATCAGGAGCTCACTCTGATGTCTTGATGTCTTGAATTGAACGGGTCGGTCGCTTTGTATGAACGTTATTTGGAAAACGTAGATTCAGTGCATTGAGCATTTCTGTAGGCAAAGGTAATGACTGTAATACTGGAGAAACAAACTTAATCTGCAGGGATTTTCCCATGGGGAAGATATTAATGGTTGATTTTACAAACTGATACGTAAATAGCTGTGAGAAATAGTGAGTCACTTGTTGTGCGGGCAGAGTGAAACTTGATAAGTAGCAAAGTAGCGAGTTAAATTAGAACTTGTAACAAACATTAATTACCAGATTCTGGTGAAGAATAGACTACAGGACTGAACTATTACGTAGATGGAAATGTGAAAGGATTATTTCATTGTGTTTTATCTGTGCTATGTGATAATTGATACTGTCCAATTTTTCTATGCTCAGTGTGTCATGAATTGTATTGTTTCAGGACAGTGCACATCAGAGGCTGACTATGGAAAAGAACTCTAAGGACTGTCGTATTTCCAGTGTGATGATGGTGTGAACGTGGCATTGTTGGGCTGACCTAATGGCCTAAATTGGTGTATTGCTGAATCATGGAACGATGCGGACAAGGATGAGAACATCTGATTTAATTTAATCTATGAACAAATATAGCTAGTTGTCATGTAAATTTGTATATAGTCATTTATTGCATGTAATATTTGAATTTATCTGAGTTAATTAAGTAGCAAGGGTCAGCTAGGTTAGAATAAGTTATTTTGTGGTACTAATGCCTTGGGGTGTTTATATTTGTGTAAATAGTTCTTAATAAATTTCTTCTGTGTATAACATGTTGAATGCTTCTTAAAATTATTGTTACTGGGTGATTTGGCCATGCAGTTAGGGGCATGCATCTGTGAGCTTGCATCCGGGAGATAGTGGGTTCAAATTCCACTATCAGCAGCCCTGAAGATGGTTTTCTGTGGTTTCCCATTTTCAGACCAGGCTGTACCTTAATTAAGGCCATGGTTGCTTCCTTCCCATTCCTATCCCTTTCCTATCCCATTACTGCCTTAAGACCTGTCTGTATTGGTGCAGTATAAAGCAAGTATGAAAAAATTTATTGTTGGGAAAATACTCCATAGGAATTTTAATGTCATTTTAAAGGGTAACTTATTTCTTTATTTGAAATCAAAAAACGAAATGTGTTGATAATAAAATGGATCATGGGTCCTTGATTTGAGTGTGTTTCCTCTGTTGTTAGGCCCGATGAAAAATGTGAACAGGCACAGTTCAAACTCAATTATTCCACACCTCAACACTGGCAAGTGCTCCAGCTTCCTATTCTAATCTGGAAAGGGCGACTTCTTCTCTGTGTGTATCCATTTCTCTCTTCTTTTCCTTCTGGACCTTAGCTATGTTTTCCTTGTACCGCTTACAGTATGCATAAATCCTTTTTTGGCTTGAGAAATGAAAGGTAAATTTGGTGTTAAAAATATCTTCATAGGTATGCTTTTTAGCCTTACGAGCTCCTATTTTATCACAGTTCTCAGTATACAAATGAAACATCATGCTTAAATTCAATGAACCATCTAAATATTCCCTCGATGTTCTTGCTCTACAGTAATGAGAAGCAACTTTAGGGAAGTGTTTTATATTGTCAATGACACCATTAAGAATTTTATTTTCTATCTTCTTCTGGTTACCATGCTTTTCCCTTTTATCACATTCCACCACACCATCTAGGCTCTTCTTTAAAATAGTTAATATTGCATTGTTAGACATTGGAAGTGTAGACTTGAAGTAATTTTTGCTTTTACAATTTGTTTTACATCACACCGACACAGATAGGTCTTATGGTGATGGTGGGATAGGAAAAGCCTAGGAGTGGGAAGGAAGCGGCTATGGCCTTGATTAAGGTGCAGCTCCAGCATGAAGTAATGTTTACAGACATTTTATTGCCATCTACTTCAAAGAAATATGAATAGTTGTTTGATCGCTTTGCTTGTCTATTTCTTGTTTGTTTTGCTACTACTTTTTCCATCCATTTTGAAATGTAACACATCTGCATCTTCTTATCAGCAATTTTGTAATAATTTTCAAATAACTGTAATCTCTTTTGAGGATATACATTTGTTGTGCATTTTACTTCTGTATTGTGGTTTAATGTCTTTTTCTGGATGGTATTTGCCTAACCGAGAGACATAGGCTTTTCCTGAATTAACCCTATGCCTCTTTACATTCTTTTTCCCCAGTTATTTTAATTTCTTAGCTGCTTCTTATTTTTATGGTTATTCTCTATAGCACCTTCAGAATCTATGCCAATGTCAGTTAGGTTTTTGTCACCACAGCTTCTAGTTTCTGTTATTGGAGGAGGAACCTGAATCTTGGCTGTGGCAATATCATCACTTTCTCCTGAATTCACAACATTTTCAGGTATGAACTCTGGATCTAGTTCAGAGTCACTTCAGTCTTTAGAATGAAAAATGTTAGTTGTAACTACATCAGTATTTGTGTGGAAATCCCCTCCTAAGTCTTCATTTGTACACATTGGTGTTACCAGTTATAGTTTTGTAAATTCTGGTGGACGAAGGTCTGTAGATTTAGGTGTACTTTCTTTCTTCTGTCACTAACATAGCTTACCTTCACAATGTTTTGTTGAACCAGCTAAAACTAACTGCATCATCTTCATTGCCTTGCTCATTTTTTTTTTGCTATCCCATAAAGCTTTTGTTCAGCTATATCACTATTATTCCATCACAATATACTTGGTCTCATCAACTGCAATATTTACTTGCAATAATAAATTTCCAAAACAACAATCAAAATTAAAAAGGAGGGATTAATCAGGTAAGCCAACAGAATTACAGTGAAACAATAGAAATGTCTCAGTGTGGCTGAACAGAACTTCCTTTAACAAAGAAGTTTATTACGGAGCTACAGTGAGACAAGTCAGATACCTCAGTGCATCTCTAGAGACTTTATGATGTTACATTTAGAACCACACTGAGATTTTGAAACATTTTAAAACAATATTGATATTTGAATTATCCCACTGCAGCAGTTGAAAGAATGTGTATTTTAATATAATGGAGCCAAATATCTCAAAATTCTATTTTTCTGAGATGCCTCACTGTTGCACTGAGATATCGATAATTTGACACCTGTTTTTACAGAATATTGTAACCTAACGTAATGTTAGATGTCATGATTATGGAAACATAATTAATTTAAAAGTGTTTTCTTCAGTTAGTAGTATATGGGTAGACTTCTTAGTGTTTTTGAGGTGATGGAAGTAGTTAAGTCTTAGTATTTTCATCACATGTGTTGGGAATTAGGGATATAATAATGCAAGTTCCCCAGACTAAATTTTGTGGACTAATATGCACTCGTGATCATTTTGTGAATATTTATGGGATTTTAATCATGTGATCTTCTCACATTATGATAATTTCATAATAGTTTGGATAGGAGTTCATCTTAAATGTACCATTTTTTTTAGCACTGACACGAGAAGGCTGTATAAGAATTAAAAATAAATGTTTAATGATTATGAATCAGCAGGATGATAAATTGTATGTAACTATGTAATATGTGCTTTAATTTGTGTATTCAGTGCTTATTCAGTTTGATATGCTACCTTGTGATGGGTAGATGCATAAATTTACTGTATGTGTTACAGTAAAGTGATGATGATGATGCTTGTTGTTTAAAGGGGCCTAACATATAGGTCACCGGCCCCTGATGGTACGAAATTAAATGACAAATAAATGACCAAAATGAAAAATGTCATGAAGAATGAATGGATGGATATGAATTAAAAACAATCAGTGGATCCAACCAAAAAACTATCATAAAAATAGTATTACTGACCAAGGGACCACTTCTAAAGTACAATCCTGAATCGAGGATGCTTGTTGTCTAAAGGGGTCCAAAATACAGGCCAACAGCTCCTCATAATGGTACTTATCGCTAGTAAAGTAGAACCATGGTATTTGTCATGTTGGATTACTAATCAGAAGTAGCGTAGACTCGCGGTATTCAACAAATTATGGTACTACTCACAGGTAATGAAATTCACACATGTATTACAGACCTACGTTTTCGCACAATGCAGTGCCATATGTTCATCAAATAAGTGTACTAACCACAGGGACTCGTACTATCCCGTGGTGTTCCTCATATAGTGGGTCCTAATCATAGGTAAGCCAGAACCATGGGTTCCATCATCCCATGGTGTAGCTCATATAGTGCTACTAATCACAGGTACTGTAAAATCCGTCACGGTCTCGTTTGCTACTAATCACATACCTATTTGGTACCTAACATAGTGGTACTACACGCAAGTAAAAGCGACCCATGGTGTTCCCTGCGTGGTGGTATTAATGTTATAAGTCGTCCATTTCATGACCGTATCGATGAGTATAATCAAGAAGTTAATATAAAGAACCACCTAATTGATACTTTATTTTATGCCTCAGGCAAAATAGAATATATATTAACACTTACAGAACATGTTTTGACCACTTAGTGGTCATCTTCAGCTGTATAAAGAAAAAACTAAGATGAAAAAACAATAGGATAATAAGCACAAGTAATACTCTTAGGTTATAATGAAAAATTTTTTTTGCTGTGTTGACTGTTTGGTAAAAGTTCTTTGGTGACTCCTTTGTTATAAAATGGCGGTCACCTGATCAGGACATCTTGCCTCTCGTTCTTATTTGGAAAATATGTTTATTCTGGACAGCGCAGATTGCTGAAGCTGTAGGGATGTCTTCTGGATGGGTATATTATATTTTAACCGAAGAATTGGGTATGAAAAAATTATCCGCAAGATGGGTGCTGCGGCTCTTGACATTGGACAATAAATGCACCAGATTGGAAATGTCCGAACAAAGTCTGGCCTGTTTTCAGTGCAACCAAAAAGATTTTTTGTGCCGGTTTGTGACTACAGATGAAACTTGGGTCCACTACTATACCCCAGAGACAAAACAGCAGTCAAAGCAGTGGAAACATGGTGATTCACCACCACCAAAGAAAGCAAAGGCAGTGCGTTCGGCCAGAAAGGTCATGGCCTCAGTTTTCTGGGATGCAAAAGGCATTCTGCTGATAGATTATCTTCCTACTGGCCAAACAATTACGGGGCAATTTATGCAAACCTCCTAGACCAACTACAGGAAAAGATACGCGAAACAAGGCCTGGTTTGGCAAGGAAAAAGGTAATCTTTCATCAGGACAATGCTCCGCCGCACACAAGTGTTATTGCCATGGCAAAACTTCATGAACTGGGGTACGAATTGTTGCCACATCCACCTTATTCACCTGATTTGGCACCATCAGACTTTCATCTATTCCCCAGTTGAAAATTTTCCTCGGTGGATGGAGATTTTCTACAAGGGAAGAACTGTCAGCCGAATTGGAGAAGTTTTTGCAAGCCTCGAGGAATCTCATTTTCGAGATGGGATCAAGGCATTGGAACATCGCTGGACCAAATGCATTAGTCTACAGGGAGACTATGTTGAAAAATAAAACCAGTTCCACCGAGGTAAGATTACTTAATTCTAGTACATTCCGAGAACTTTTCAAACCACATACATTTGTGAACCAGGGAGGCAATTTATTTATATTAGTTTGTTGGTCTCATCACATGATGATTATTGTTGGTGTTTGATTTGTTTTATTTTGTTTCATGAGTAAATTATCGTAGTGAAAATTATGATAAATCTTTTATTGGTGGAGTAAGGAAAAACCTGGCATGCTACCCAAATTTATTTTCAAAATTAAATAATAGCAGGAAAGGTAATGAAGCAAGTTTGGAGCCTCATCAGCCTGATGACCGTCACCTTGGGAGGAGTTCATTCATGCTCTATAGAGTCAATTATTCCTGTAAATCTTTTCCAGGTAGCACCCAATTTTGTCATTTATATTTTATTCTAGTTATAAATTATCCATTTCTTGTTTAAATATTGCCAAGAAGTTGCAAGTACTATTAACAACAACAACAACAACAACGACGACGACGACGACAACAACAACAACAGCAACAACAACAACAGCAACAACAACAACAACAGCAACAACAACAACAACAACAACAACAACAATAATAATAATAATAATAATAATAATAATAATAATAATAATAATAATAATAATAATAATAATAATAAAGTTGTGCTATAATTGCAAATCCCCATAGGTGAGTATAATTTTTGGTTGGCATTTTTTCTTCTACCCAGATAATTTAGTAGTAGTTGATTAATATAATGATATATTTCTACTTTGTATACAATATTTTGCCATTGTGTTCTTTGTGTGTCAATAAGTTTTTCTTTCATCAATGTTCATTGCATGGATCATATTGGTTCTACGGCATGGTGACTCAAGGTAAGAGCTGAGAATTGGAAGAATTTTTATTTTTTATTTTTGTGTAAAGACTTACTTTAATTTGTTGCATTTGGGGAACAGGTGCCAAATTAAGTCATATCAAATCAAGACAGTTCAAGACAAGTTAATTTAAATTTAGTTGTTTTCTTTGTTGACTTAACTTTATTTTCACAAGTTCAGGTGCATGATCAATAAGTTAGCAAATTAAGAATTATCAGTGAAACCATATCAAATAGTGTTAAGAACAATTATTTTGACATTGTCACAATCAGTATTGGTAAATGTAATCATTTTTGATCATCATCATCATCATCAATGTCCCACTCCAGTCGCCCGGGTGTGCTTAACAAGCCTCCTCCACTCCTTTCTGTCCTTCCACTTTCCCTGTTCCATTACTTCCGCCACATCCAATCCAGCTTCTCTAATGTCCTTCCAAATCTGATCCATCCACCTTCTTCTCGGTCTTCCAACTGGTCTCTTTCCCTTAACTTCTCTTTCCAATTCCCTTCTTGCTACCTGTTCCTTTCCCATTCTTTTTACATGTCCAAACCATCTCAGTCTTGCTTTCTGTATGTTCTGTACTAACATATATTTAGCTCTTCTCTGATTTTAATATTTAGGATTCTATCTCTTCTTGTCTTTTTAACTGATGTTCATAAAAGTTTCATTTCTACTGCTTGGATCTTCCTATCTTGTCTCTTATTAGTTACCAGCGTTTCTGGTCCGTATGTTACAATTGATATGAAATACTGTGTATACATAGATCGAGTCATAAGTCATGGCAACTATTTTTTCTCTCGCGAACAGGAGACAACACGGAAAATCTAAGATAGGCATTTGGAAACGTACGGTATGTACTTGCATATGATTCCACTAGATGATGTATGTAAACAACAGTGTGGGTCTAAGCATGCCCCCAAGTTCAGTGTGTGAACGTCACAAAATGGAAGTCAACAAGCAGGAGCAACGATCATATATTAAAATAGCAATTCTCCGCGGCAGAAATGCATGCCAATGCCATGCAGAGCTGTGGAAAGCATTAGGTGTGCATGCCATGCCCTACAGAACAGTGGTGAGGTGGTGGGAAATGTTCAAACGGGGTAGAGTATTAACTGCCAATTTGCTTTGCCCAGGCCGTCCAGTGTCCATGGACAAAGATGTACGGATAATGGTGATCGATCAGTGTTTACATGAGGACAGGCGCTGGACTCTAGCGGAATCGCAAGAACATACAGCAATACCAGCGGCAACAATACGGCGCATTTTACACAAGGACCTACAGATGCGTAAACTTTGTGCAAGTGGGTGCCACGTCACTTAACTGAGGTACGGAAGTGGACTTGTTACGAAACATGTTGCATCAATCTGGAGAGGTTTCAGCAAGGACAAGCCATGTTGAATCACATTATTGCAGTTGATAAAACATGGGCACGTGCTTATGAACCTGAACTGAAGAGACAGTCAAGTGAATGGCATCGTCAGGGGTCACCACGGAGACACAAGGTTCGACAAAATCAGTTGCCCAATAAGGTTATGGCAGTCCTGGCATACGATGTTCAAGGTGTTCTTGTGTGTCATCCAGTGCATGAGGGGCACACTGTCAAAGCAGTTTATTACAACTCCTTTTCGTTGTACCAATTGCACCAAGCAGTGTGAACCAAACATCCAGATCTTTTGGACAACGCCATAGTTCTACACGATAACACGACAACTCACACAGCAGCCATCGTTCAGCCTTGCTTACAATGGTGGGCATGGGAGGTTCTTCCATACCCGCCTTATACGCTTGATCTGAGCCCATGTGACTATGATCTAATTCCTAAAGTCAGGAAGCCATTACGCGGACAATGGTTTGCTAACAAAGAGGACATCATAACAGCATTTCGGAGAGAAGTGTCACATGTAAGTGATACACATGCAGTGAATGGTATTCAGCACCTGCCCCAATGCTGGCAACACACAGTGGAAACTTTGGGTGATTATTTCAAAGGTCTGTAACCAGTGGAGACCTGTCCTTTGTACGTAGTCTTGTGTATTTGCTGTCTATACCATAATAAAACAATGTTGGCCTGTGTTCTGTCACTTTCCTACGAGAATCTCCTGAAGTCAGAATTTTTCTTCAGGCACTATGCATAAGTACATGCCCTATATTTCCAAATGCATATCTTAGATTGTCCGTGTTGTCTCCTGTTCATGAGAAAAAAAGTAGTTGCCATGACTTATGACTAGACCCTGGTATAATGTTAATTTTGTTCTGTTGGGTACTTTGTAATCCCATAAAAGCTCTCTGACTTGATGATAAAATGTTGTACCTTTACTTAGTCTGTTATTAATTTCAGGGTTGATTTCATTACACTCACTAATAATGCTACCCAGATATGTAAACTGTTCTACATTCTCTAACCATTCTCCGTCAATGTTCACTTGGCTTCTCTTTTTCTCTTTTTCACTGTGCATGACTACAGTTTACTTTATACTAATTACCATTCCAACCTCCTTCAGGTTTCCATTTCAACAAATGTCCAGTTTCCTTTGTACTTCCTTTTCTCCCTTTCCCCAAATCACCACATCATCTGCAAATACCAAAGCATTCACTTCATCACTACTGATACACGTTTTATACGTTTTATGATTTCATCCATCAATAAAATAAACAACAATGGTGACAGTGCGCTTCCTACCTTTCTTTGTATAAAATGTTTCAGAGTCACCACTCCCCACTTGAACACTGCTTTTATTCTCATGATACAACATCTTTTATCTTGTTAATTAATGATTTTGTTACATTCCTTTTCTGTAGATATTCCTGTACATGTTTTCTCTTAACTGTATCATAAGATTTTTTTCAAATCCAAAAATATGAAGATGATTTCCTTGTTCCTTTCCAGATGTTTTTCCATTATTGTTCACACTGCAAATATCAAGTGTATTGTTGATCTATTTGGTCTAAAGCCACATTGTTCTTCCTCTAACTGTGTTTCTATTATATCCCTCAGTCTTTTTTCTATGACTTTCTCTATTATTTTTAGCCCATGTGATAATAGGGTTATACCTCTATAATTTTCACATTTCTTTCTGTTTCCTTTTTTTGAACAATGGTACAATGCTTCCTTGTTGCCAATCTTCAGGTATCCTTTCATCCTTCCATATGGCATTGAGGGCTTGGTATAACCACTGTAGTCCACTGCTTCTTGCGGCCTTAATCATATCAGCATTGAATTTGTCTTTTCCACTTACTTTCTTTACATTTGGGCATTGCTTTCACTGCCCTTTCAAGTTCCAACCATGTTATGGGGTTCTCTTCTTTTTCTCCACCTATTATTTCTATTTTCTTATCTCCTTCTTCTTCCGAGCAGTCATCCTAATTATAAAGTATTTTCAAAATATTTTGCCATCACCTTCTGAAGACCCTTTTAGTCATGTACTATGGATCCATCTTCTCTCTCTAATGCCTTCATTTTTTCTTGATTTATTCTTTTCTATTTTATTACTCTGTATAATAGTTTCTGATTTCCTCGACTATCTTGCTCAATTTCGTTCATAACTCTCCCCAACATTTCTCCTTTTCTTCCTTGATACTTCTCTTTACTTGTAGTTTCAGTCTTTTGTATTCCACGTGTAACCTTTCTATCTTATTCTCATCCCTCTGATATGTTTTTTGCTTTTCCTTATCCATTTCTTTCTTCACCTTGTTACTTTCTTTTATTTTATTTTTTTCTGTCCACCACCGTGGACCTTGCTTTTGTTTTCCTGCATACCTCAAACGCTGCTTCCACAAATGTCTGTCTTAAATTGTCCCACTCTTCTTCTCCACTTCGTATTTCCATGTTAGGCAACTGCCTTTTTTATCCAATCTTGGAATGCCATTCTTTTATCCTCCTCCTCAAATTCCCAAATCGTGATCTTTGGTTTCTTCTTTAGTACAATTTTAGGGATATTTACTTGTTTTAATTCCTCAATTAATAATCTATGATCACCTTCCATACTTTCACAGGGTATTATCTTCGTATTCATGATGTATCTTCCCCATTCTCTGTCTGTTATTATAAAATCGATGAGTGTTCCATACTGTCCATCCCAACTATATCAGCTGATCTTATGGCTATTGCTCTTCATAAACCATGTGTTCTTTATTATCAGGTTATTTCTGATACAAAAGTCTAACAGTTTCTCCCCATCTTCATTTCTATCACCATACCCATGTGGGCTCAGAACATTGTCATATCCCATTCTATCAGTTCCCACATGTGCATTCAGATCTTCCATTATCATGATCCCATCTCCAACAATATGTGTTTCCAGTTCATTGAGGAAATCGTTTTCTTCCACGCTACATCCTGTCTGTGGAGCATACACCTGTACTATCTCCAGTAGTTCCTTGTTTACATGCCTGTGCATTATTATAATTCTTTCATTTAGAAATACTCAACTTTAGCTATTGGTTTAACATTCTGATTCTCTATAAATCCCACTTCATTTCTTTTCTCTTTACTATTACCCATCCAGCACAAGGTGTACCCCTTTCTTAGTTTCTTCATTCTCTTTCCTTTCCATTTTACTTCACTTAATCCCAGGATGTTGAGTATTCGTCTCTCCATTAGGTCAATCAATTGATTTTCCTTCCCATTCATTGTTAAAATATTTATTGTTCCAAATCTGGTTTTGTTCTCTGATCTAACACTTGCACGAACATCAGTATTACCATCATACTGTGCAACTATAGCCAGAGACTTGTCAATTCCATTTCCATTTTTAAACTTCCATCTGAGGCTTGTATTATAGTTGAAAGCAAGTACCAATTTAATAATCTGCTGACCTGCTAAGCCTAACACATTTGAGGATTTTCTTTTGGGCTTTACTCCCTTAGTCTTTGAAGCTCCTAGTATGTAACTAGATCCTAGATCCTAGTTACATACTTTAATTATATTAAATTATATTAAATTATATTAAATTATATTATATATATATTTTGCAACCGAAACAATTACAGGCTGGATCATTAAGTTATTCACCGAGTTTCGTCGGCATTTGAAAGCACAGTGCCAGACATTGAGTATGCTGCGCTGATCTTCAGGAGCTAGCATCTTGCTTCAATCAAGTGACTCGTCTTCGACTTCTACACAATTTTGGGACTTCATATTTATTCAATTGTGTTGTGACTTTGGCCTGATAGTATATGCAGGCTGGCTCACTTAACTGTTTACCTCTTCTCGTAAACATTTTGAGGCACAGTGCTGAACATTGCTTGTGTTGTGCTACTCTTCACTTACTTCATATAAGTGACTGACCTACTTCTTCTAGATTTTATGATTTAAAATTGCACAGTGCTAATCCCCATTATCTTATATTGCTTCTTGTGAAAGACTCATCCTTTAATTTCTTGTTTTCCTATGCATTGTTTTTGTATTTTTATTCGGCTAATGATGACCCAGATTGGTGGCCGAAACTGGTACCGCTTCTGCTTATAATTAAATAAGAATTTAACACTACATTTCTTATTTACTTGTATTGAATAGGTTGAACAACGTTATTTGTTATTTCAATTTAATTGTAATTAATTGGCGATTTTTTGTTAGAGACCATTTTCTATTTTCATAGTTATTTAGGATGGCAGGATAATTAATTAATAAATCTGTGCTCTATTTGATAAAATTGTGTCAACATTCAGTATTGTTTATCCTTATACATCCACTCAATCTCTCTCTGATATAATTGCATTATGATTATATAACTGGTGTGCCCATCTGTGATACCTTGAATATACATATGGTCTTATCTTTTGCAGTATTCACAAGACTGATTATTTTAATGGACATGCTGTTAGTAAGAGTGTGTTAGGTTTTGATGGAAGGACATAATGGGCAGCTAATATGCATGACTTGATGGAATGATGTATAATAGTAATGAATGGATACAATGACATGTTTGAGTTTTAACAATCTTTGATGATTAATATTGTACAGCTATCTTTTAATTCTTTTAATGGCCATCATTATTTTGTTAATTGGGTTCCTAATAAATGACAGGGGTTTAATTTAATTTTATTCATTTCTGGTGTTGAGAAATATGATAATGAAATGCTTCTAAAATAAAATTGATTGTACACAAAGAGAGAGAGATCTGAGACAGTTACTGACTGAGGTAACTAAACAGATGGGCATTATGAAAGCCAAAAATAATGAATCCCCGTAAAACTATTAGCGAGGAGATAGCTCAGCAGAATAGAGAAACTTGTACAAGTATCAGTCAGGAGAAAGCTCAACAGAACAATGAAATCTGTAAAAACCATCTGTGGAATAGGTCAACAGATTGATGCTATGAGGATTGAAAACAATGAAATTTGCATAACCATTGGTATGGTGATAGTTCAGCGGAATAATGAAACTCATAGAGCCCTAACTGATAAAATAAGTCAGTAAATGGATTCTATAAATAATAAAATAGAGGAAACATGATGTCGTATCGATAATATTATGTTGGAACACAGGGTAAAAAAAAAAAAAAGACCACAGTAAGAGTTAATCACTTAACTATCCAGTTAAAGCATGATACTAAGAAATTTGAAGGAACCGTACCTGAAGATGCAAATGTTAAATTCCCATTGCAACTTAAAGTATGGTTTTGTTAGACGAAACAGCTTGTTTCCAAGGTTATTTTGAAGACTTTTTTGTATGGTTACATCACTGTCACTCTTTTTATTACATAGTTCAAGGATCAGCTTAGCAAATGTGCTCAAAACTAAAAATCAGTATTTCTTGCCCTTCCTGCCTTTTTCCTTCGTAGCATAAAATTTTGTCATGAAACTTAAGGTGGACAGCGTCACATATAGAGGTGAAGCCCAACAGAATGACACGTGTCAAAGAACTGAAGGAGGAAGACAAGGCTAAACGTGTGTATTACTGCACATGGCTACCTTAAACAATTGTGAATGGTTCCATCTGGCAGGAGATGTTAAGTTCCAGAACAACAGATACTGGTCAGCAAACAGTCCCTATAGGATTCATGAAGAAATTCTTCACAGTAAAAATATCAGAGTGTGGTGTGCTGTGTCTGCAAGTCGGTTTGTGGGCCCTATTACTTTTTGAAACAACAGTAAACACTGATGTGTATATGGGAAATTTTGAGGAATTTTATGCATAGTTGATGCCCCTTGAACGCTCGTATGCTATCTTCCAACACTTCATATGAATCAATCTTATGAATTCATGAAAGATTCACAGAAGAAAGGACTTCCAGAAAAATACTATGGCTGTCATGATTGCTGGACCTATTTGCTTGTGACTTTTATCTGTGGGATAGTGTGAAGAGAAAAGTGTATGCAGATAATCCCAAAGACATTAGAAGTGCTGAAGGACAATATTTATAATGAAATTTTGAGAACTGATGTCGCCGAGTTGCATAAAACGTATGACATGTCAAGGCATGCACAACAGTGCACTGAACCACAAGGAGGTAATTTTCAGCACCTACTCTAAAAGACAAGAGTAAGTAAAGACCTTTGCATTAGTTCATTTCTTATTTATTTTATTTTTTATTTGTATCTGCTTGTGGTGGTCTTGTTCATTGAGTGCCTCCCTATAGTTGCAAAGTTATGAAGTCAAACTTACTATAAATTCCTGTATGATGTTAAAAATTCTATGTGGGACCCAGTATACAAACAAAATGACTTATTCTATATCAAAGTATCTACTGTTGTAAAAGGAATCAACTTCACCACTCTTGTAATTCTTTACTCAATTTTTACTGCACATATGGCATTTTTCACTATAGAAAATATGCCTTTCAGCATGCAGTATTGGAAACCACAGCAAATGAAATATTTACAAACACTTTCAGGGCTCCCTCCACTTCTCTCACCCTCTACAGCAAAACAGTTAGCGCCATGGATATTCTATCATCCTTTATTCACTTCATAGACTTCATTCATTGTCTAATTAATAGTTTCAGTTTTTAAAAGGAGTGTGCGCTTAAAATGGAAATTATTTTCTGCCAGAGGGTAACAGCTAGTAAAATAAAATACTACTTACTCATAAGGTATCGCTTTCCCAGAACATTCACAAGATAACCTGCACTTGAGTAACACAATGCAGAAGTTGCCCCAACAATGATTGAATTCAGATATATTCGGTCTTCAGTCAAGAACTATAAACAAACAAAACATGGAAAATACTTTATTTAATGTGAGTAGCATTTAAATATACTTAACTATATTTATTTATTCTAATTTCTTATCAATGGAATTAAAAAAAAGTGAAATACTTATGCATATCTCAAGTTTTTAGTTACATTTTGACTGGCGCTTATTATTAGAAGATAATTAATTTTATTTTCCAATAAACTTCTTTTGACTTTCCTTAGATTCTCAACTATCGATGTCTATAATTGGCGTTAATGCTTCAAACCATACAATATACATTAATGATCACCCAACTCTCCATACTAATGGTCTTTTAAAGACAGCTTAAGACTTGCGAGCTAAAGGGTTTCAATAAGTATAGTCAAGGGAAGGCAAAATTTACATGCTTGATGATGATACTTCCCAAATACTAACAATCGAGAATGTACATATTGTAAATACATCTTAGTATTGAATGGGTGGAAATCTCTACTGTGTTAACAATCTAGAAGCATTAAGATAATTGTGAAGTTGGAGTCTGTGAGGTTTACCTTAGTAAAATGTAGTGTAGTTGAATGCATCTTTTCACAGCCAACAGAATAGATGAAACAGATCTTCTGTTAATTTAAGAGAGCTCAGCTCAGATATTTTGACAGGATTGAAAAAGAAAAAAAGAAAAAAGTGTTCTTCGACCTTCACTTTAAAAACACATGCAATCAAACTTTCTCATCTTAGGAAAGGTTATTCCACTGATGCTCAACTTGTAGGATTCCAGCAAAATATAGCAGATATCCTGGATTCAGGAGCTCAAATGGACTGTATCACGATTGACCTATCCAAGGCATTTGATAGGGTAGATCACGGGAGACTACTGGCATCAATGAGTGCAATTGGACTAGAAAAAAAGAGTGACTGAATGGGTGGCTATATTTCTAGAAAATAGATCTCAGAGAATTAGAATAGGTGAAGCATTATCTGACCCTGTAATAATTAAGAGGGGAATTCCTCAAGGCAGTATTATTGGACCTTTATGTTTTCTTAAGTATATAAATGATATGAGTAAATAATTGGAATCAGAGATAAGAATTTTTGCAGATGATGTTATTCTGTACAGAGTAATATATAAGTTACAAGATTGTGAGCAACTGCAAAATGACCTCGATAATGTTGTGAGATGGTTAAAAGTCAGGTTGTGAGTTTCACAAATAGGAAAAGTCCTCTCATTTTTAATTACTGAATTGATGGGGTGAAAGTTCATTTTGAGGATCATTGTTAGTACCTAGGTGTTAATATGAGGAAAGATCTTCATTGGGGTAATCACATATATATGATTGTAAATAAAGCGTACAGATCTCTGCACATGGTTATGAGGGTATATAGGGGTTGTAGTAAGGATGTGAAGGAGTGGACATAAAATCTCTGGTAAGACCCCAACTAGAGTATGGTTCCAGTTTATGGGACCCTCACCAGGATTACTTGATTCAAGAACTGGAAAAAATCCAGAGAAAAGCAGCTCAATTTGTTCTGGGTGATTTCCGACAAAAGAGTAGAATTACAAAAATGTTGTAAAATTTGGGCTGGGAAGACTTGGGAGAAAGGAGACAAGCTGCTTGACTAAGTGGTATGTTCCAAGCTGTCAGTGGAGAAATGGCATGGAATGACATCAGTAGACGAATAAGTTTGAGTGGTGTCTTTAAAAGTAGGGAAGATCGCAATATGAAGATAAAGTTGGAATTCAAGAGGACAAATTGGAGAAAATATTTGTTTATAGGAAGGGGAGTTAGGGATTGGAATAACTTACCAAGGGAGATGTTCAATAAATTTCCAGTTTCTTTGCAATCATTTAAGAAAAGGCTAGGAAAACAACAGATAGGAATCTGCCACCTGAGCGACTGCCCTAAATGTAGATCAGGAGTGGCTGATTGATTGGTAGATAACATAACCAAATTTTAACAGAACATAGCTCCAAGTCTTTGTAGTAAATTTTTGAATTTTAGAACTGTTCTTATATTTAATGAATGTTATCAGTTTAGTGAAGAGCAATTTTCTTAGTGCTGGATACTTGGATGAAGTCATTTTAAGCATTGTTACAAGCGCTCCAGTTAGTGGTTTTGTAAATAACAACTACCAAAAACTTAGATTCATGAGTTATTTTATACTGAATTTTATTTGTTAGAGAAAGAGAATGCCCACTGTTTAATTAAACACAGTGACGATGGAGCTGGCCTCAGAATGCTGTGTTGCCTCGTACAGTTCTGATACTGTGCTATACTCTGTACTGCTGTCGGCAAACAGTGAAAATTTGCAAACTTTTTTTTTTGAAAAGTTGGTGATTTGACTTCCTAAATGCCAAATCCAAACCCTTATATGGTATACCATTAGAGAGCTTTCTCTGTGTCTAAGATGATGAAACCACAATGATTGTCCTAAGACAGTTATGGAAAAAGTGTAGGTTGAAAGTATGAGAAGTTCTAAAGTTGCTTCATATTGATTTCAGAATATAAATTATGACCCATGATGTTCCTCTTATTGAATAGGAAATCTAACATCCAATGGTACGGTTGCGGTAGACTTAGGGTAATTAGGACAGAACTTGCATAATATAAAAAATTTTCAAAATTACCAAATGTATGGTATTGAGACATAAGCTCAGGCTATCCGTCCATGTCCTAAGTGACAAGCCAGATAATTTAGTTTGTAATAAATAATATCAATAAGAAAGCAGAAAGATGAAATGAGTTACAGTAATCGGTTTCAATTTGTTAATTGCCCACTACAATGCCAATCATCTATTACTGTAATAATCATCGGCCGATTGTAAATAAAACTGGCTTTCAATTCAACCAAAATCAGATGTGCACCAAGGAACGTTGTCATGAAAACCCAGTGGAACAGCCCCCTCCCCTATCCCCTACCCATATATTTTAAAAATGACTGTACTTTAAGCGTAGAACAAGATATTTCTGGGAAATCACTCACGTTTTTTAACAGCTGTTCTTCAAAGGTTTTAAATTGTAGGTAAAGTCTTTTAAAATAAAAATCATGTCTACTTCTCTAAGTTAATCCAAGAGTAAATTCATCTAAAGTGTTGATGGAGCACCCTTTCATTATATGCAGTCTCTTCCCAGGTACAAGCACCTGATTCTCTAAATCTTATTTAACTGATGCTCTGATCGTCTTCACAGACCCATACAAGATTCCCAGACATTCTGAATCCTTCTGTAAACAGGATGTCTATTATCATTTATTTTAAAACCTTCACATGTAATGAAACAAATCACATTCAAAATCACTGCTATTTCTCCTTCTGAAAACAGTGACTTCAGTGG
The DNA here is from genome assembly GCF_040414725.1 of Anabrus simplex. NCBI lineage: Eukaryota > Metazoa > Arthropoda > Insecta > Orthoptera > Tettigoniidae > Anabrus > Anabrus simplex. The sequence goes on along the minus strand of NC_090265.1, from coordinate 1,419,879,973 downwards.
CATCTTGACTACATACGAACCAGTGGCGAAGCATGCTAGTATCCACTGTTACCACTGGTAATAGTTTGAAAATATAAAAATCAAATATTCTTTAATACCAATGTTTAATATTCTTGTTTCTTCATCTGAGAACTCCATTGCAGGAGACTTTGCACTGTCAAAGCTGAATGAGAGCACGGAGAGGCTGTTATCAACTCTGTGCAGTGGTTACGCTTTGAATCTCTTCTAACAGCTAGGTGAGTAATACTGCACCTGCGCCAAGCAAGGCCTCTTTCCCCTCAACGTAGAGATGTATCTTGCTACATTCTCTTGGCAAGTTACCACAATGGAAAGTGGAAACGTTACTGTAGCTGTATAACATCGGTGCTGAGCTGTTCTGTCCATTCTTTCTGCCGTGCTCAACAGAGCATTGTTATATTATTGTTATTGTTTTCTATTATAATACAATGTGACTTTTCTTGTTAAAGTGTGAATTTATATTTAATTTATGTTAGGTAAGGATAGCCTATAGGACTGCACATCGTATTAAACATTAAAATGAGTGCTGTCACTTCCACCTCGAAAATAAGTGAGTTTGCAGGCTCAGAATATTCATGTATAATAGAAAGCTTAATGAACATGCCATTTTCGTTAAGAACTTCTGAACCGAGCTCGATAGCTGCAGTCGCTTAAGTGCGTCCAGTATCCAGTAATCGGGAGATAGTAGGTTCGAGCCCCACTGTCGGCAGCCCTGAAGATGGTTTTCCATGGTTTCCCATTTTCACACCAGGAAAAAATGCCGGGGCTGTACCTTAATTAAGGCCACGGTCACTTCCTTCCACTTCCTAGGCCTTTCCTATCCCATCATCGCCATAAGACATATCTGTGTCGGTGCGACATAAAGCAAATAGCAAAAAACAAAAAACTTCTGAAGAAAAGAAAAATATAATTGAAAAAGGTGCACCCATGCCTTCTCTTAAAAATTTAGTCAACGAATCGAAAAGAACAGTACGATATTTTCATGACTCGTGATACATATATCTGGATTGGTTACGTGGTTGTGCAAAAATGAATAAACTGTATTGTTGGCCTGTGTTCCATTTTCCTCAGGAAAGAATGTTTGGAATAAAGATGGTGTGGAAGTTTATATAGTTTTGAAGTTTTAAAGAGACGCCATGACGTGTCTCAAGCACACATCACACTGTTGCCGATACGATTCAGTTTGGAAGGTCCAGAATAGAGTAGAGCTCACAGAAAGAAAGTTAACGAGCATAATGAGCTAGTAAAAAATAACATATACTGTATCAGCAGCATTTTAATAGATACTGTGTGTTTTCTTTCAAAGCAAGGATTACCTTTCAGTGATCATCAAGAAACTGAAGAATCTGATAACAGAGATAATTCAGGGAGAGTTACTAGCATTAATTGCTTAGAAAGATGACATTTTGGCACCACTTAGAAACATCTACAGTTTTCTCAGGACTTTAACCTGATATTCAAAATTATATTATTGATGCCATAGTTACTTTTGTGACCGGCAAAATTAAAGACGAGGTTGAGAAAAACTTTATTTCCGTTATTTTGGATGAAAGTATAGATGTTTCTAACAGAGCACATCTCCTAACTGTATTTAGATATGTTAGTGCTGAAGGCAAAATTCAAGAGATTTTTGAGATTCAGTGATGTAAGCAGTGACCGTTCTCCTGTTTCTCTCTCTAAACATCTCTTTGGAATGTTGCAAGATTTTCAGTGTGGTGAAAAGTTAGTAGCAGAGACATTTGATGGCACAGCAGTGACTCATGGTACATAGATCTGGATTGGTTATGTGGTTGTGAAAAAATGAATAAACTCTACTGTTGACCATGTATTCTATTTATTCAGAAAAGAATGCTTGGAATAAAGATGGCGTGGATGATTTAGATAGATATACTCTCAGAAGGAGTGTGGTAACACTTTCCAAAATGTCATGCGTCGCCACTGACATACGTATCAGACTTTTCCTCCATCAGTGATGAAAAATTCTAAGGTAAGAGGTTTGTCATGTGAAAATGACAGCACTGTGGGGCCAGCCCCATAATGGCTGTGTTAAGTGAATAGTGAACTTTTTCTACCAAATAAAATTCAGTATAAAATCAATCCATAGATCCAAGTTTTCAGTAATTGTTCTTGATAAAAACACTGTTTGAAATGCTTGTGATGATACTTAATGTTGATATATCTTCATTTCTACTTATCACACCAGTTTAGGTAATCAAATTATAGAAACACCAGCTTCATCACTTACATCCTTTTATTACGAGCTGTTGGCCACAACTAAGCATCACACACACCAAGCAATTTAAACGTTCAAAGAACAAAACAAACGAAGATAAACCACTCAACTCAATTTACCTGAGTTGCCAACATATAACCTCAATGTTGTTTTCCTTACGATATATACACATGACATCTATTTTTTTATTTTTATGTGAAAATCACAACATTCCAACACTCCCCCCTTTTCACAAAAAATAAAAACTACACTTCAATCAATTATCCTCTCATTGCAATCCTATAAGCTTATACAAACTCTTAAGCTTGTTGCTTGATAAATTCTTTGTGAACAAATCTGCAGCATTTCTCTCTGATGCTACATATACAAACTCAATGAACCCCTTTTCTACTAGTTCTCTACATACATGGTACATGATGTCAGTATATTTTGACCTTTCACTCACATTATCGTTTTTACTCAATTTAATTGCTGCTGCATTGTCAGCAAAAACTTTACAAGGTATATCCATAAAGCTTTCCAGCCCTAGCTCTGATAGCAAATCTTTCATCCAAGTTACTTCTCGAGATACCTCTGCCATTGCCATGTATTCAGCATCAATGGTAGATCTAGCAATGCAATTCTGTTTCTTACTACACCATGATACTGCTCCCCCTGCCACTATGGTTACATACCCACTCACTGATCTTCTAGAATTAGTATCCCCTCCCCAATCTGCATCACAGAACACTTGTACTGACTCCTCACAATTTTTGCAACACAACTTTAAATCTCTAGTACCACATAGATATCTCGTGATATGCTTCACTTCTTTCCAATCTTTAATCTTAGCTTTTTGACAATTTTGGCTAACTTTACTTATTGCAAATGCAATGTCAGCTCTAGTATTATTTGACAAATATAGCAAACTTCCTACTGCACTGCGATAGATGGTACAATCAAATTCCTGCTTATCATTTTCAGCTGCTGAATACCCACTTGGTAAAATAGTCTTACTTGGTTTTCAGTCACTCATGGAAAAATCAGCAAGTAATTTGTCAATGTACAAACTTTAACTCAACAAAACCCCTTCTTTCGTCTGTTCTATTTTTATTGACACTAAGTTTGTTGCTTTCTCTAGATCTTTAATCTCTAACTAATCTGCCAATCTTATTTTAACCAACTTAACAACCTCTTTGTCACCTATTACAATTATGTCGTTGACATACAAGTCAATAATACAACACTCCCTTACATACACACATGGTTCTTTGACATATTTCTTAAAATCTAGTCTTCTAATTACAGCATCAACACAAACATTCTAGTCTTTACTCGAATTAGGTAGTCCATAGATGCTTTCCTTCAATTTACATACATAATTTTGGACATCTTTTTCTACGAACAATTCTGGTTGTTCCATGTATACAGTACAACTGAGTTCACTATTTAAGTAAGCACTAGTTACATCTAGATGTTCTACCGTCCAACTTTTACGTACTGCAATACCTATTAACAGTCTCATTGTTTTACTCTTTACTACAGGACTAAATGTTTCATCATAACTAAGGTTCATCTGTCTCTTAAAACCTTGGACAACCAACCTGGCCTTATATTTCTGAATGTTACCCTCACTGTCATATTTCAATGAAAACACCCACTTAGAACTAATTACCTTGATATTTTCTTGTCTTTTTACAATTTCCCAAACATCCTTCTTTCTCATCTCATTGATCTCCACTTTCATGGCTTCCGTCCAATTATCAGATTCTTGGCTTTACAGAAGAATGGACTAACTCAGGGAAGCGTGTTGGCACCAATGCTTTTCAATATTTACACAAATGATCAGCCTCTTCCTGCCGGGACGAATTGTTTCATCTATGCTGATGATTGTGTCATCACTTCTCAGGGGGTTAACTTCGAGGCGATTGAACAAACATTGTCCACAGCTCTAGACACTCTTGCTGGCTATTACAAGAAGAATCAACTAACACCAAACCCAACTAAGACGCAAACCTGTGTTTTCCATCTAAACAACAGAGAAGCTCCCCGAACTCTGAAGGTCACTTGGCACAATCCTACCCCGAAGTACCTCGGAGTCACTCTGGATCGTGCCTTAACCTACAGAAAACATTGTTTGAACATCAAGCAGAAAGTGGCTGCTAGAAACAATATTGTGCAGAAGCTAACTGGAACATCTTGGGGAGCACAACCAGACACAGTGAGGACATCTGCCCTTTCGCTCTGCTATTCCGCAGCTGAATACGCATGCCCAGTGTGGTACAAATCTTGCCATACCAAAGCAGTTGATGTAGCACTCAACGAAACCTGCCACATTATTACTGGATGTTTGAGACCTACACCTTTGGAAAAAGTGTATTGCCTTGCAGGGAAAGCACCTCCCGATATTCGCCGTGAAGTGGCAGCCAAGAAAGAAAAGAGAAAGGTGTTGACATCGGAAGCCCACCCTTTGTTTGGATATGAGCCACCACGTCAGCGGTTTAAGTCTAGGAAAAGCTTCTTGAGAGTAACTGAAACACTTGCAGGAACAGCACAGCAAGCAAGAATTCAAGAATGGCGCGTCAGGAGTCAACATACGAGGATCAGTCAATGGATGACCCCAAAAGAGGAACTCCCTCCTGGCCATGTCACAGATTGGGTGAATCGGAGAGCACTGAACAGACTGTGCTCTGGTGTTACGCGGTGCAAGGTAAACCAGAAGAAATGGGGTTTCGAAGTGGACAGTACCTTGTGTGTATGTGGAGAAGAGCAGACCACAGCCCATTTGCTGCAATGCAGTTCATGCCCATTCAGCTGCACAACAGAAGACCTGGTTAAAGCGAAGCCAAATGCACTTGATGTTGCAAGGTTTTGGGCTTACATAGTTTAATGTGGCTCTTCGCCATTGGAGTATTTATATTATGTTTTATGTTTTTCCTTATCTTTAATTTTAAACTTATGTATGCTTCTGATACGATATAAATAAGTAGCCTCCTCAACTGTTCTAGGTTCCACTACACTCACATGTCTAACTTCCATTACTGCCTTACAATTTGCACAAGTCTTTCCTTTCCTCTGTCTTATTGACCTTCTCAGATTATTCCCTGGCTCTTGTATTGCTATAGACTCAACCTCTAGTTGTTTCTCCCCGGTCGTTGACTCACTAGCCAATGTTTCCTCTCCGTCCTCCCCTGTGTCTAACTCATTCCCTAATTTTATCTCTGGATCTTCAAGGCACAGTATGTCAAAAGTATGTTTCACTACCCTCTGCCTTTGGTAATTTATCTCTTCTATGATATCAATTCCAGGACTTTTCACCTCAAAGGGAAATATCTGCTCCTCAAATACCACACTTCTCCTCACTATTACTTTTTTCCTTTCAAGACTCCATAATCTATATCCATCTTTAGTACCTGCCTCGTACCCTATCATAACGCATGACTCTGCTCTGGGATCTAACTTCCTGCTGTCTGCTCTCACAGCCCATGCCTGACGTCCAAATACTTTCAATCTACCTATTTCTTCCTCATCCAACTTCCTCTTAAACTACAGTTCATACAGTATCTAAAAATGAGGATGGCCCCCTATTTCTTAAATACACTGCAGTCATTACCGCTTCTCCCCAAAATTCTTTTGGTAACCCAGACTGGATCAAAAGACATCTAACAGTATCAAACATCGTTCTATTCTGCCTCTCTGCTAATTCATTTTGTTGTGGAGTGTATGGTACAGACCTCCTATGAGTAATACCACATTTTTGCCAGTGTGCTTGAAACCCGCTACACGTATATTCTGTACCACTGTCAAATTGTACTACCTTAATCCCTACACCATGTAACTTTTCTGCCTTTGCCTGATACCTATTAAACACCTCCAACACTTCGTCCTTATTTTTCACACATACAGCCACATTATATCTGGAGTATTCATCAATCATAGTTACAACATATTGAGCTTTCCCTGCCATACAAAACAAAACAAAACAAAACAGAACAGAACAAAACAAAACAAAACAAAACAAAACAAAACAAAACAAAACAAAACAAAACAAAACAAAACAAAACAAAACAAAACAAAACAAAACAAAACAAAACAAAACAAAACAAAACAAAACAAAACAAAACAAAACAAAACAAAACAAAACAAAACAAAACAAAACAAAACAAAACAAAACAAAACAAAACAAAACAAAACAAAACAAAACAAAACAAAACAAAACAAAACAAAACAAAACAAAACAAAACAAAACAAAACAAAACAAAACAAAACAAAACAAAACAAAACAAAACAGATAAATAAATAAATAAATAAATAAATAAATAAATAAATAAATAAATAAATTAATTAATTAATTAAAACTGGTGGACTAATTTTTCCAACTACATCAGTGTGCACAACATCAAGTGGTTTTTCTCCCTTACGCTCACAAGACTTAGGTACTCCCTTGTTACTTAGTTTCCCCTGAATGCATACAGAACAAGTATTAATATCATTACTCCTTTTCAATTCTAACATAGGCAATTTAAACGAAGCTTCAGAATGTACATGTCCATATCTCTCATGCCACAACCTAACCTGCCCAACACATTTAAATGCTACATTGTTATTACATTCTTGATCTATTATGTGGTCACAATCACTCACAGCTACAATATCATTTCTTCCCTCTGTCTGTACTACATATACATCATTCCTCCTGTTTGCAATAAGCAATGTTTCACCTCTATTCTTATCTACAAACACTGCTTTCTCTCCTGCAAATCCTACTTTGAAACCTTTGCTGGTTAACTTACCAACTGATATTAAATTTGCACCCAAGTTTGGTACATACAGCACATCTGTAAATGTAATTGTCCATCCTGTTGAACATTTTAACTTTGACCTTATCTATATCTCTAATATCCAGCTTACTGTTATCTCCTATTTCTACATTCCCAGTTACATTTGTTGACATGTCTATAAACATCTCCTCTGTTGGACATATATGATGAGACGCACAAGAATTGAACAGCTAATCCTTAATTTTCTCAGTTCCTACAGAAACTATCATGCTCATTGCTTTATCTACTACATGTATAATTTCTGAGCTTACCACTTTTCCACTCGTATTCACTGATTTACTCTCCTGTGATGATTCGTCACTCTTCATTATTGGACATACTTTAGAATAATGTTCTGACTTACCACAATTGAAGCACTTTTGGGTACTGCGACAATATTTAGATACAAGTCCCCGTTTACCACAATTGTAGCAACTATACTGTTTTACTCGTCCCATGTCTTCTTTCTTGATACAGTATATCACTTCTGCTGAACAACCATGGCTTGAGCTTCATCCTCCTCGTATTTTCCACTGTCGTAGGCCTTTCCTCCCTTTTGCTGAAGTTTCCTTCTGCTTTCCTCAGTGAGTAATCTCGCCTTCACCTTTGAGATTTTCAGTTTTGCCAAATCAGCTTCCAAGGAAGGTATACAACCAGCATATTCCTCAGTAAGATTTCTGATGATCATTGCTGCAACTTGTTGACCTGTGAAATCGTATCCGGCTTTACTCGTTCTCCTCCACAGTTGATTTATTTTTGCGAAGTATTCTTGAACACTTATGTCCTTGGGCTTCACAAAATGAGTTAACTGTTTCAGGGTAATAGCACCATTCACTAGCCCTCCGTCATTGCACAACTCGTCCAGTTTTCCCCATGCCTTTTTCACTGATTCAATATCTGCAATGTCACTTTCAAAATTTTCTCTGACATGATCACATTGTTTTGCGCTTACCGTCTTGTTTCTATCTGAGACAGTTGACAATATGGCATATTCTCATACCTTATTACTGATTCCCATACATCTTCCAAAACAGCTCTTGTTTCACCTTCAATGCCCACGAAAAATAGTTCTCCACTGTAAGCTTAGCTACATTTCTATTCAGTGTTTCTTCACTGGTCCACAAGGTTGTCATTTTTCCCGTCAATAATGTCTCAACTTGCTTTGTCTGTTAATTCTCGTTACTCCATTTCAACTTATATTGTCCGGAATATACTGCAGCGTTTTGGCGCTCTGGAGCTCTGGGCCCATAACCTGTTGATATATCTTCATTTCTACTCATTACACCGGTTTAGGTAATCAGATTATACCATAGAAACACCAGCTTCATCACTCACATCCTTTTATTATGAGCTGTTGACCACAACCAAATACAGTAGAGACAATACGTGACACTTCCGGATTAAGCCTTGTTAAAATGGGAGACAAGTCGCAAGTGGCGCTCCTAGTGGCGTGACCTGAAAATTCATGCTAAATTCAAATATCAATGGAAATGTATATACGGAAATGGATAAATAAATTACGTCTAGAAAGAAAGTGTTACTAAGATATTAACTTCAAAGTTGCTAAAGAAATTCTGGATAAATGAATGAAGAATTATTTAACAGGTTATTATTTAAAGACTGAAATTGGACATATAATCAATATGTGAGATGGACTGTTGTGAAAGGGCTTGATCTTTCATTTATGCATTACTTTTTTAGCTTTAGCATTCCTGCCTGAACATTCACGGCTAGATTTGTCTTTTTTCTCATTTAAAAGTATTGTATCATCACATTAAAACACTTGTCAACAAAATTATCGGCATATTCCTTACACACATGATTCAATTAATTTACATTTAAGAGCTGGACAATTTTCCTTTTATCTTGAAGCCTACTAACAGGAAGAAAATCTATAAATTTAGCCTCAAAAACATTCAAACTTTCCCCAAAAGGAATACTTTCCATAATGCCATTACATTAGGGTAAAGCAAATTTGCGTCATCATATTGTTTCAACAAAATATGTACATTTCTTAAATCACCCATATTTTCTTCAGCTTGACACCGCATTGCAGCATTCCAAATGGGGTAACTTGGAACACAACCAGCCACACACATATGCATATGTATTTTCCTGAATTAAATCAAACTCACAGATCACACCTACAACACCACATCGGTAATGAAGGTTAACTGCTGCGCTATACAATAAAATGGGCTTATTATATTTTAAGCCAGTTAAAATATGGGTCGTGCAGGTCAGAAGGTTAAGAAGTACTATAAAAATCTCATGCCACTTGAAGAATATATATGCAAACACAATATTTACCTACATTTTTTTGTCACGAGGGAAATGGAAGAAAGATCGCGAATCCTTCTGAACTTCATAGTTAATGCAGCCAAACACAGCACATATCTTTCCACTTATATTGAGAGGAGATATAAAGAAATGACACACGCTACTATTTACTTATGTCAACTTAATGCAAACGCATAAATAATGCCAAAAACTTCACAAACCAATGCACGTGCTCTTATGACAGAATCAGTAACTCTCAGGTCACTCCACTAGATAGAGCTCTAATCGATGTCCCTCGATATCTCGCAGATTGTCGTGTATTGTCTCTACTGTATTTGCCACAACTAAGCATCACACTTACCAAGCAGTTTTAAACGTTCAAAGAACAAAACAAACGAAGATAAACCACTCGACTCAATTTACCTGAGTTGCCAACACATAACCTCAATGTTGTTTTCCTTAACCCTGGAATGGTATGATGTCGTAATTTTTACGAAACGTAACACAAATTTGATTGCATAGAACAGGTTTCTGCGCGGACTTTTCCGGCCCTCCCAATGTCTTTCCCCACTTAACTCACAAGGTCAGTGCACGTGCAACCGTCGTGCTGGAAGCTCTTGTTTTAGAGCTTTTGGCGTCAGTTCGTGAATGTTACGATATCATACCGATGGTGTAACTATTTTGCATAGTGTTGTGTTTCAATTTAAGTTTAATTGTTAGATCAAATATTCGTCGTTGTTGTTGTTGACTTAGTGTGTTGAAAATTAGTACCATAGGCTATATTAAGTATATCTTTTTATTTGTTTTTGTCAAGTTTTACGCTGTTTTTAGACTACTAGTTTTTTTATAAATGGCTTTGTCACCATCGGAGATTGACAAACTTTTAAATGATGATAGTTTTGATACCGATGAAGATGAAGGAGATAGCGGAAGTGAGTCAGAAAATAACATTTTAGCATACTCTGGGAGTGACGACTATATACCTTCAACCTCAGATGAATCCTCAGATGATGAATTTCATGAACAATTGAAGAGAAAACGTCGTGGTCATTCATCAAATGAAAAGAATTCAATGTACACATCAGGAGTGGTTGGCCCACACAGCACTACTACACAAGTTCCTGACACCCCTCGTCCCTCTGGTAGTTGTGGGACAAAATCGGTTACAACTCTATCTGATGAATCAAGACCTGATAGTAGTAATACTGCTGCTGCTGCTACTACTACTATTATTATTGGTTCTTCAGGATCTGCAAGCTCGACTCCACAACGAACGACAAAAGTAATCAAAGGAAAAAACGGTTATTCCTGGACTGAAAATCCTCCAACCGTAAGTACAAGAAATACCCCTAGAAATATTGTGAATATCCGACAACGGCCTAAAGGCAGCGGTAAGGATGTTCTAACCCCTTTAGATGCGTTTCAGTTGTTCTTTACTGACACTATGGTGAACTCAATCGTTACTCATACAAATGAAGAAATAGTGAGAAAGCAAGCCAACTACAAAACAATCCAGTTTTCAAACAGTCAAACCTCTCCCACAGAGATAAAGGCACTCTTGGGAATTCTAATATTCTCTGCTCTCCACAAGGACAATAGCCTAAATACAGCAATAATGTTTGATCCTTCTGTAAGTGGTAATGTTTACAGAGTTTGCTTTAGTGAAAAGCGATTCCAGTTTTTATTAGATTGTCTCAGATTCGATGACAAAACTACCCGAGCTGAGAGAGTAGCGACGGATCGCTTCGCACCTATAAGGGACCTTTGGGAAGCTTTCATGAAATCATGCATAGACAACTACGAGGCTGGCCCATATCTCACCATTGATGAACAGCTGCTTGCATTTAGAGGCAGATGTCCATTCAAAATGTATATGCCTAAAAAGCCAGCTAAATATGGGCTAAAAATTGTTATGGTTTGTGATGCTGGTTCTAAGTATATGTTAGTTGCTGATCCATACTTAGGGAAACAAAACACAACTGTCGAAGGCCCTCTTTCCCACTACTATGTGAAAAAGTTAACGGCTCCATTTCATGGATCGAACCGCAACATAACAATGGATAACTGGTTCACAACCGTTCCGTTGGCTGATGAATTGCTCAAGGCTCCTTACAAGCTGACACTTTTAGGAACGATCCGCCTAAACAAACCAGAAATACCTTTGAGTATGAGATCAACGAAGAACAGGGACATTGGTGATGCAAAATACCTGTTCAGCAACACGACAACACTTCTATCGCACAAGGCTAAGAAGAACAAGGTAGTTTGCCTTATTTCCACAATGCACCAAGACAAGGGAGTGAATCAAGATGGCAAAGCAGTTATGATTGACCATTACAACCAGACCAAAGGAGGAGTAGATACTCTTGACCAAATGGTTTCAGTCAGATCTAGTGCAAGGAAAACAAAAAGATGGCCACTCTGCATTTTTTATGACTTGATCGACATCGGAGGAGTTAACTCACTTATTATTTTGAACAGGGTCTTGAGTTCTAGAAAAGAACAAACCATGACAAGATCAGCTTATTTGAATCAGTTGTATCAACAGTTGGTTTTTCCATGGCTAGAACAGCGCTTGACTATCAGAAATCTTCCGAGGGAGCTAAGAAGTATGGTCTTCAGTGTTCTTGGCCGAAAAGAAGCAGCAGATCCAGCTCTTCCTAGGATGAATAAGAAGAGAACAACTTGTAAACTGTGCCCAGCTGAAAAGCGAAGAATGACAGCCAACTACTGCAGCAAGTGCGACACTGCGTTCTGCGCGGAGCACCGCGGTGATATCTGCAAAATCTGCAGCGCCTGAATCAACTGCAGCATCATCAAGACATCATATCATTGCAAGTAAGATTTATTTTGAGCTATTACCAAAACTTTTTGATCATTTAGCCCTCTGTTTAAACATACAATTTATTTTTTAAAATTAAATATACTAATTTCAATTTTGTTTTCAACTTTTCAGACGGACTTAACTGCTAGGTGACGTCGACGACTAGACAATGCTTGACATTGTTCCTCAATAAAATTTTCTTTTATATTCAATGTATTTTCATCTTTTAAAAGTGTGTAAAATTAAAATATGTTATATAAGTTTTGATTTTTCCTTTCCATTTTACCAAAATAAGTGTTTTTTCTCAAGATCGTAAAAAATACGACATCATACCAATGATGTAAGTTTTAAGCATCATACCATTCCAGGGTTAAGATATATACACATGGCATCTTATTTTTTAATTTTTATGTAAAAATCACAACATTCCAACACTTAATATGACTTCATCAGAGTTACTGGTTCTGAGAAAATGCTGAGAAAATTGATAACAATGGTTTTTATTAATGAAAACAAAAATCTACAATTTCAGAGATTTAAGAACACTTGGGACTATGTTATATTAATATTTGATTCCAATAGAATGGTATGATTTAATTGTACCCATTTTTAAAGTGGATGTTTGTCTGTGGACAGTTGAGAAACATTATTTTCCTGACCCTGTCAAAATATCTGAAGCATTAAATGTACAACAAAATATTATATACCTCTTCTAAACGTAGAACAAAAGGAGATATATTTTGGTGTACTTTAAATTCAGACCAGTCCACTTGTTCAATATTTACAGTGGTTTAAACTTAAGTCTATACAATTTTGAATGCAACAATAGTGTCTTAATACTAGGACTCAATACATTAATCCACAAAGTATCCACAACAATAACTGGCCAGAACAGCAGAGCCTTATAGCTCAAGCACACAGACCTAATTTTTTAATCGTTGAAACATGATTGCTTCCTGAAGAAAATAAATATTTTGGTTTAGGAAATTTAGGTGCTTATTTCAGCTCTAGAATCTGTAATTTGTGTAAGGGAATTATAGTAGCTATATTGTCAAAAAGATCACAAAATCAAAATCTTGTTATTAATTGTTGCCATCACATCTCCACATGGATTCTAATTCTCCATTCTAACAATTTATCGTAACAAGTTGTTTTAACGTAGACTTACGTTCCTCGACAATGGGTACATGGAAAGAAAAAATTTAAGATGCTTTTAGTGTTTGGGCAGAACATATATTGCTGAGAGTATTTAACTTACGATATGTTGAAAAAAAAAAAAAAAAAAAAAATTGGAAATGTAGTTTTCATGAAATAGCGCTCCAAAATAAGTAAAATTTGTGCTAAATTTGTGATGTATACTCTGTTATAAGATGGCGCTGTGTTGACTCACATGTTCAGTTGGATGTTAGCTGTCGTCGTGAATACATCATGGTCAGTTGTATAGAATGAAAAATTCAGTAAGTATGCCTACAAAACACTCAAAACCCTGCGGTCATTACAATTGTGACAGCCTACCACCAACTTTTTAAAACAATTTCTCCTTTTCTCAAACCACAGCAAACAGTATTGTGTTCATGCTTGCACCACCTTGAGTTCCTTGTGTTGCCTTTCATGATATCCTCTATCACAAGACACAGCAAAGGTGACCATCCATTTAATAACAATTCAAACAATTGTAGACCATACCTTTTAGCATTGATACAGAGAAGGCAGAGATGGGTTCCTGATGATTTCGATACCCTTGATACTCAAGAGGTACTGAACAGTACTATAGAAGAGCTCGATACTTTTTGATACTATGTTAACTCATTCACTCTCAGCTCCTTCCATGGGTATTTAATCATACAGCCCAGTGAATTTTTAGATGCCACCCTGACTCACTAGGTAACATGTAACACACGGATTTAATTTAGTATCAGTCTTATAGTATAAACCCTAAAAATCTAAAAATCTGAAAATTTGTACACACTTTTTTTTTTGCTATTTGTTTTATGTCGCACCGACACAGATACGTCTTATGGCAATGATTGTACACACCTTCACAAGATGATCTAGTATGATTTTTTCTTTTTTTACTTACCATGACTCTATATTTCATTATTCAGCACCATTTGAATTCCAGCCATGCACTTCAGAGCCTTCAGTACTGACATGTTTATTTAGATCACACATCCCATAATGCAGAAAATTACCCCAAGCCATAGTAAAATGTTCATCTGCCTACTACCTACCAGCAAACTGATATACTGTGTCATCTAACATATATTTGAACATAAAGAGTTGGCATGAATTCAAATGCGACTAAGGTTGGATATGGCTTTATACTCACACGAAATCTAATCCAACCATGGCTGGATATGGGAGTGAATATGTTAAAAGAATACTAACATTTTTAATTAATATTGTCAACTTGCCACAAGTAGCCGATTTTAAAGTGGTCAGAGGAGCACATCTCAACTCATAAGGTTCAACATTACCAGTAGCAGGTATAGCAAGAAATTGGAATTGTTTATAGCTCTGCTGATTCTACTACAACATTTTTGTACATGTTCTGGTGCCAGTAAATCTGAAAAACAATTTAAAAAAAAGTCATTTACCAGGGCAATAAAACATGCCAAATTGTAGCTGGAGGAGGATATTTTTGCATGTGATATTACACTAATTAGTAGAATTATTTATTTTCAATTTGGGCTATGGAAAAACCATGTTCCACCTAAAAAGTAACCTAGTTATGAGAAGAACCAGTAATGGAGACTTTCAGTAAACAAATCCTGTGGTCTATTTATTGTTGTAAAAATGTCAGCACCCTTAGCATGAAACCTGATGTTGATTTTAGATTACTATTTTAAAATTTCAAGTCAGTTATTGTTTTGAAGTGACAGAAGCCAGTGTATTTTGTAATCTACCACTTTTGGATAATCTGAGTGAAGTGCAGAACTATTTCTAATTGGATACTGTCAGTGATACCTGTGCCATTTGAACATTTGTATTAAGAGTTTCTCGCAAGGAGGAGAATTTCACAGCACTAGCAACCTGAAGTAGCATGTCACCTCAATTCATAAAATTGTTTTCACTGAACATGAACATCCCAACAAAAAAATTGAAATGGTTAAAGTGTAATAAGTGAAAAAACAGCAGTGGAAGAGTCTATGCCCGTTCATTCCATTTTGAGGTCATTGTCCTCATCGTTGTCGTCGACATCATTGTCATAATTATCACAGTACTTAAATACTAGCCAGCCCTCATATCACATCTTTTCTGGATGGTAAATTCAAATTTAAACCAATCATTCAGTATTGTAGAAGATAAAGGATTTAGGCATTGATTTGGCACCTTGAATCAGGTATACTCGTGTCTACTCGTAAGCACATATTAAACATCCTCTCAAAACTGTATCAAGAAGTAGAAACATGAGTAAAAGATGAGTTTCAAAATGCAGATTGCATAGCTGTTATGACAGATTTGTGGACAACAACAACAATCAACACCTTCCTTAAGCCATTCTCTTTGTAGACCAAGGCTACAAACTTCAGCATATATGCATTGAAGTGATACAGTACCATGTGAAGAAGTGAGACACACAGGTAAATTTCTTGAAGACATTAGAAACTTGGGGTTAAATTGATTAAATAGTGGCTGTAATTCATTATAATGGTTGTAATGTAGTAAGAGCCATGGCTTTGGGAAAATCTCCCCTTTTGCCATGTGTCCTCATACACTAAAATTTTTCTGAAAGAGGGACTTTTCAGTTCAAAGAATGTTGAGAATCCCAATGTATTGCGGTTTGTAAAATTTAGTAGGAAGTTTCAAAAACTTTCTTCAGCTTGTCCCAGTTATTTCTGGAGTCTCTGGAGCCACCTGGACTCATTTAGGTTTTGGCTGGGGGTTTAAGACTAGATGCCCTTCCCGACATCACGTGATTATTGAGATGAAAATCACGACCCAGGATCAACCAAGATTTGAACCTCATTCTTCCAGGTGGCAAGCCAACAGCTAAGCAACTGAGCTAATCATGCCTTCCAGTAGGAAGAAATTTCTCAAAAACCACAAAGACTTTCAAAGCTTCAGAGAAACACCACCTGTTTCAAGTTGAAGATGAACCTGCGCAATGGAAAAAAACGCCCTACTCTCCCCCTTTTGATGGCGATGACTTCAAACTTCAAGTCTACAGTTACAGTGTCCGAGGCAGTCCCCTCTGTGAACAGTGTTATCTCATTTTCAGAAGCCATCATACAGTGGATGAGGAATTGTGATAGTAAGACAGTCATTGCTGGTTGTCTAATATGTGGTACCAAGACACTGAAGATTACAAAATAGGCTCCACCACAATGTTGTTGTACCCCTGCTTAGAAGATGAGATTTTTGCAATTTGATTACTCTCACTGCTACTACAGGCAAACTGTTGAAACATGCTAGTAACAGGAGGATCCTGAATTTACATAGAGAGGAAAGCTTGTAACTACATATTAAAATCTTTGGTGAAATTATAGGTTGCACTTAAACACTCGTTAAATGAAAAATCTTTTAATTTCATATGATCCATTCTTTGGAGCCAGCAAAACTGCCTGGTATGTGATGCTTGTATGGGAGCATTATACAATAAAATGGCACTACTTATTCACTGTCAGTTAAAATGTCTGAAGATAAAATCAACACATACCTGAAAGGTCAGTTATCTCTCCATTTCAAATGTTTTAATCAAATACAAAGTTTTCAAAGCTGCAAAGACTAGCTGTGAAATATTTATGTATACCACCAGCAACACTATTTCAGACTACAAATACTTATAAAATCTTACAGTTCCACCTTTTTCAATACAAAAACAATGTTGTCAGATGTTTAACAACATATCTTTAATTGCAGTACTAGTTTCGGCGCTAATTACGGCGCCATCATCAGCTACGTAACAGTAAAGAGAAACTTGGCAATACGCATAAAATATACAACAATATACAATACAAATAACTCCTTAATATCTTGTGTTAAATTGTGTTAAGTTAAGAATTACCCCAGGTTACTACGAGTTAACAACTTGTGGGTCAGAACATTAAAAACATAAGTGAAAAATCTCATCTCAAGATAAGGAGTTGGATTCCATTATTTAGTAATACTTAATACTTTTTACGCTCTGTATATCAGTTCGTTGGCATTGAACTCCAAGGTCGATACAATATTAAACAGTATAGATCTAAATTCAAATTTATGGTATTAAAATGTTCATTCCACAGGTATAATACTTTTAAAATCTTATGCCTATAAAACTCGTTGCGTTTCGTTATTATGTTATAAATAGTAAAATGCGCCATCTTCTGAAACTTGGTGCTTATAGCAAAATGTAAAACCTGTGTTGTTGTCAGATTAGGTAGAACTGTGACAATATTTGCCCTGTAGATGTTAAACGGACTAAGCTTCTCAGTTCAATACCGGATTTCTGCAATGATGAAAGCCCAATATTAATGAAGGGAGACTGGTTGCAAAATTTGTCATATTAAACTTTTTTTTTAGTAAACTCACCTCAACAGCCATAGACTTAGCGCAGCGGCTGCAGCATAACGAGTGTGGCCTGTTCGTGTCATGTGTGTTGCGCGGAGAGGCGTTAAGGAGGGGAAGTAGGGGTGGCAGGGGGAAACGCTTATGGAGCGTTAGCGGAGGAAGGGTCCGGGGGACGTCGTGGACGAAAATAATAATACAAAAAAAAAACTATTACACAGAGCTCAAAAAACGGTATAATTTCCTGGAAATCTTAACTTAGTAAGCAGTGTGATCAAGAAATCAAATAAGACTTCGGGTTTTTCTGAAATTTCATTTAAATTAAGATTAGCATTGTAATACTGGTCTAAATGTATGAAACACGCCTCTGTAATGTCGAACATAGGTCCCTTACTTAGCGTCTCCATAATCTCAAGGTTTTGATCTATGTCCGTGAACTTGTGCTTAAGATCATGGACATGCTGGCCTACAGCTGAGAATCTATTATATTTCACAGCATTAAGGTGTTCATTATACCTAACACTGAAACTACGTCCAGTTTGTCCTACATATCTGCTGCCACAGTCTTTACATTTGAATCTATACAACCCAGACTTGGAGTATGGATTAATTCTATTAATTGCTGATGTATTATAAAAAATTTCTGTGCTTCTGTTATCTGTTTTGAAAGAGATCCTGACATTCCATTTCTGAAAAATATTCGTGATCTTATAAACCTCTTTATTAAATGTAAATGTCACAACTTCTTTTAATTTCGGTTTATCTTTAATCAAAGTGGTGTGAGGGTGATGTTTAAATTTACTAATTATACGTTCTATAAAGTCCCCTTTAAAACCATTAGCCTTGGCCATTGACCGGATGATGTTCAGTTCTTTGTCCAAGTTGTGCTTAGACATTGGTACACTGAAGGCACGATTCACCAGGTTATTGTAGGTTGCATATTTGTGAGCTTGGGGGTGTATTGAATCTTGCCGTATTATGACGGAAGTCTTAGGCTTTCTATAAATGTTAAAAGAAAATGAGGAGGAGTACCTATTAATCTTCAGGTCCAAATAATTAATGTTTTTTAATTTTTTCCAATTCCAGAGTGAACTTTATATGGGTGTCTATCGTATTAAGATTATTAAGAGTGGTTGAAGCGGCAGTCACACGTTCATCTGGTATAACAAACATGTCGTCCACATATCCAGACCAAAATTGTATATTCTTGAATTTGTCACTATTAATTATTAGTGTTTCTTCTAGAAAATCTAAATAAATTTCTGCCAGAACCCCCAAGGCCGGTGACTCCATTGCAAGGCCATATTCTTTATAGATAATCTGATCAAATACAAAATAGTTGTTATTAACAAGCAATTTTAAAATTGCAATAAAATCTTCGATTTCAAAATTACTCAAATGACTATATTTCTTCAAATTCTTGTTGATGATGGGAAGTAATTTATTGATTTTGATGTTTGGAAACATGTTAATGATATCGAAAGAATGTATTGTATGATGGACCTGTAATCCGAATTTATTTAATTCATTAATCAGTTGTATGGAATTCTTTATGGATTTATTGGTGGTAACTCTGTAATGCTGTCTCAGAAATTTCTGGATATACTGTGCCAGTTTATTAAGAGGACTGGGCCTATATGTAATTAACACCAAAACTAGTACTGCAACTAAAGATATGTTGTAAAACATCTGACAACATTGTTTTTGTATTGAAAAAAGGTGGAACCTGTAAGATTTTATAATTATTTGTAATCTCAGTTCAATACGGGTAAATAAATATGAAGTTCCTTATGTTAAACTATTTCAGACTGTTTAAACACAGTAGGACTTGTATATGACAGAGAAAGAAGTATGCTCGACCACGACAGAGTACAAATGCTTGTATTTTTGTACAAAAACTTTTAACACTATTGATACTGTTTTATCAGATTTTTATTTTTTAAATAGTCTAAACATTTTTAACTTGTGGTTCGTGGATAGATGCATAACTAATACATTTCTAACACTTAGAGGGCAGAATTTAATATATTGAATGGTCAGAGATCCAGCATCACTGGCGGACGTAGTAATAAAAAAACTTCACAGATGGCAGTAAACAACACTTATAGGTCTGGCTGAAAGGGGAAGGGTAATCCTCGAATAGAGTTGTGTTATCTCCTTGCTAGCTTTTTACAAGCTATGAGAGGTTATCATGTTCTGTCAAACATGCATCCCGAGTTTTGAGACCGGCTTTTTGCAATTTATATAGCTATTTTCCAACATGGTTAGTAAGAAGAAAATCAGTGAGCAATAGATTGCTTCAATTTTGGACTCTACGGATGTATATGGAAGTAATTTTTCATTTGTAGAGTCCAAAAAGAAAAATTCAAGTAATTCATCTTCTCAGTGCAAGAGCGACTCAAGTGCCCCAGAGAACAAAACAGCTGACGAAAGGACTGACATGAGTAACTTGGACCCAGGACCTTAAAGTACCGTTCTGATATATAATGTTAATCAAGAATCAATTTTACATTCATATTTTGACATGAGACCGAGCCTACAGAGTACTTTTAACTAATTTTTGATACCGAAATTTTCACATAATTCACCAGGAAACAATAATTCAGGGAAACAATGGAAACAACACGCAACAACTCCACTAGAACATGTGGAATCAAAGACTGGTCATCTCCAACACTGTTTCATATAAGGGCTTTGATTGGTGTAATAACTTATTTGTGGAATGACTTTTATGCCTTTTCTTTTTCACTAACCTGTTGCTGCAAAAAAAAATTCAGTAATATCCTACGGACCTATGTGATGGAGTGCATCCAATATTCAAGGTAAGCAATTAATATTATGTACATATGCATGTTTATAGCTAGTGTTCGATAATTCTGGATGATTCACAACTAAGTATTTATTTATTTTCCACCTAGTCAATACAATGATTGTTTAAGGCAATTTAATGGTTAAAAGTGGTACATGTTTCGTATATTATCAACATATTCAGCCATATAACACTGTTTAGATGAAGAATACATAAATTGACAAAGTAATGCTTTAGAGGAAGTGTCCTTAAAATTAACATAAGATTGACAACATTAAAACAAACAAAAAACTCAAGAGAAAATATATAAATTATTTCTACAATTGAAAGCAGTTGTCAAGGAAACACTTGTACAATATTCCATAGAGAATATGTCCTAATGAATATTCTTTTCTTAATAATTCATGAAAAACGTCAATTCATAAATTAAAAATTATACAGTTTATAAGTAATTGTCGAAATGAAGAAATCCAGATATCACAATGCAGTTCTTATTATTAATACAGATGAAAATATTACTAATTCCTAGTTGTCAATTCTTATTAAGCCTGCTTTCCTTTGGAACAGTAACTCCTTAATGAGGCTGTAGAATATAAGAATCCATTATATTATCAAATTCTAGTATATTTGAAAATGCTTGAGAAAGATCACGAAAAAAGAATTGGAATTTTTCCACCTACAGATAGCCCTACAACTTATTCCTCCTCAGTTGAAGCTATAGGTGACAGCAAGGAGGTTCTTGACACACCTATATCCCCCGCTCGTCCACCTCCTCAGGTGCAAGAGCAAGGAAGAACGCATCATCAATATTACACCAGACACAAGACTGTGAAAGAATGACAGGAGTTACTGTTCCAAAGGAAAGCAGGCTTAATAAGAATTGACAACTAGGAATTAGTAATATTTTCATCTGCATTAATAATAAGAGCCGCATTGTGATATCTGGATTTCTTCATTTTGACAGTTACTTATAAAATGTATAATTCATAATTTATAAATTGACCTTTTTTCATGAATTATTAAGAAAATATTCATTAGGACATATTATCTATGGAATATTGTACAAGTGTTTCCTTGACGACTGCTTTCAATTGTAGAAATAATTTATGTATTTTCTCTTGAGTTTTTTGTTTGTTATAATGCTGTCAATCTTATGTTAATTTTAAGGACACTTCCTCTAAAGCATTACTTTGTCAATTTATGTATTTTTCATCTAAACAGTGTTATGTGGCTGAAGATGTTGATAATATACGGAACATGTAACACTTTTAACCATTAAATTGCCTTAAGCAATCATTGTATTGACTAGGTGGAAAATAAATAAATACTTAGTTGTGAATGTATTGAAGTGCGATACAGACCATGAAGCTGATTTTATGTATGTAATTCTGGATGAGTTTTAATTTGCCATATTTTCAGTCCGCGTACAGACATAAAATGCTTCTGCCTGCGTAGAGTTAATATCTGGTTTATGGAACTCCATACCATAATATATTTTAATTTTACAATTGTACAGATATTGAAGTGTTAATATAAAATGCCTTATAAACAATATTATTTTTAGAAATTTGTATTTTATTTCAAGAATAAAAGTATTGAAGTATCGAGTATCGAGACATAAAACATATATTGTTATTGAGTATCAACAAACACTGGTATTGACCCATCTGTAAGAGAAAAAAAGGAATTATTTACATATTATGACAATAAAAACAGAGTATGGGGTGACCAGCAATAATACCGGTGAGAGAGACAAATAACTGCAGCACAGTTGCAGCAGTGTGGAGGGGGCGGAAGCAAGCTGAACAATAGTGCTGGCATATTGTTGAATGAAGACTGTGATAAGGAAATACCTAGAAGAAGCTGGAAGCTGATTAACAATGGATGAGGAGCACAGAATGATCTCGAATGAAAAACTACTAGAGTCTTCTTCATGTCTTTATAAAGCGTGCAACTGATGCACGTCAGTCTGCAGTCTGTCTTAAGTGAGTGAACCTTGAGTGTGCCAACTGCGAGTGAAAGTAAGCAGTACGAGATGGTCTTGAGTCCATGACATGTCATTCATCAGAAGTGAGTTCGTCAGATGGTTACTAAAACATGGGGCAATACTGATCAATATTTTGTGTTTTTTTTTTACACACAACTTACTCATGTAGAATTTTTGTAGACCCCAAAATTAGTGTTAACTGAGCTGTTCTCCTGCTTTCTGTTTATCGTTATTTAATTTTTTTGCAACACTATTTTAGTGTTTGAAAGAACAAATTCTGTGATTGGTAATACCGATCATGTACTTATTTTATGTTTTATATGGAGTTAGAATATTATCAGGGAACACCAATCACTATTTGAAGTTTTCCACATGGGCCAACGCCCTGAACAAATAGCATAAAAAAAAAGCTAGATACAAAAGTAGTGAAATATAATCAGAAAACAATCAGTCTAAATTAAAATGACCAATATCTGGGAAACAATATTTCTCCTGATTGTTGCAAACACTTTCACCATTTGTTTTATATCTTTCTTTCTTTTCCCTTACATTGTCTTTATTTTGTGGAAACACTGTCCTGTTGAGATGCATTCTTTCTCCTCTCTCTCTTTCTCAAAAATCTTACTTCATATTCCATTGGAGATACATTCAACAATAACAAAATACCTGCTGCTTTTTTCTTCACTTCTTTTAGTGGAAAGAGACTACTCTCTCTCTTCATCAGAAGATGATGCTTCAGAGTGCTGATTTAGAGTTCAATTCTTTTGATAAGGCACTGATGTTGAAGTATTTTTTTTTACTGATGGGTCTGAAATCATGAACCACAATTCCCTTCCCAAGTGAAAGACAAAGTAATTTTTCTCATATAGCTTGTCCATTAGTATTTGGTGCTCCAACTCATACTTCTTTCAGATGGTGAATAAATGATTCAGTCCATGATAATTTATCACTCAAGAAACCTGTGTTTTCCATGTCTGGAATTAGTGATAGTACCTTTCCTGCAGAGAAGGATTGAATTCCAGTTTTATGAAAACCAGATACAACATTCTTAGCACTGCTGATTTCTATTTTCTCAAATGTCTTTTCAGCTATCAAGGAAACTCGGATTTGGATAGAACCTCTCTGTTAGTCTTCTTCCACTCGTCTAAGGTGCTTCACCATGCAAGTTTTGAAGGCCGAAAAAATGATACATCTAGTGGTTAACACATGTGTGTGGATTAGGTGGAAGTAGAGCAAACAATATGACATCTTTATCACACATTTGTATTGCATGAAGGTAAAGATGGCTTGACAAACTGTCATCAATCAGTACTTTGGTGCCATTCAATTTTCTGACTATGCATCAGTATTTCCAAAAACTAACTTTGAAGCATGGTATTATCCAACACTGAGCTAGCTGGTTCAAGTCCCATTGGTGGAAAAAATTTTCATCATCAGAATGTTGGCTGGCAGTGAAGGAGAAGTGGTGGTAGGGCCTATACAATTCCTAATCATCAGATTGCGTTCCAAAAGCCTGGATTCAATTTCAAACCTCTCCACAGTGTTCATATGGGGGGAGACATATGATGGTGTTGATGGTGATTTATCTATCAGATGGAGATGTTAAGCCTCGAGCAGACCCCTTGGTGTTATTCAACAGGAGTCGGACATGCGCTGGCATTGGGTTTCACCCTCTCCCTTCCTACTATCATACATCATGTCATCCATCTCATCCCATTAACTCCTCTGATGAGGTTGATGTCAGGAAGGGCTTCTGGTCGTAAAATCTCACTACGAAGATTCATCTCACTTCATACCTGACCCCTTAGAGAAACGAGACAAGGGTTGGACGTATGTACTTGGTCTTTAAAGTCTATAGGCCTATTTAAAAAGTACGGTAAAAGGAAGCAGTGTCCACAGATGTGGTCAGTTTAGTACTGGAATACAAGGAGTCCACTAGAATTCAATCTCCAGTGAAAGAAAAGTTCAATATTAGATCCAGGTAAAAGTGAAGAAATTAAGAGTTAAAGTATAAAGATGACTGTAAGAAACATTTAAAAACATTTTAGTCATCATTTAAAGATAGCACGTTCTTATTGACCAGCAGAACTTGAAGCCTCATCATTTATCATAAAGAATCTGCTCGCTTTAAAATCATATCCCACACCAAGCTCTTATGCAATGTTCATAACTTGCAATCGGCACAACTCCGTACTCACAGCAAATCCAAACTGGTGCCTGGTGGTAATAAATATGAGAAGTTTTCCTCTACTTGAGGAAACTTAGGTGATGAACCAAGAAAACCATGCATATTGCTGTTGCTTGAAAGTAATACATCCTTTTTTCCCTCCAATCTCTAACTCATGATTCTGGAATGTCATATTATCTTTCCGCTGCATAATTTGCTAACTCTTCAGCCTCTTTAATAACTCATAGTTTTTCTGTGGAACTGAAGGAATGTAATCTTTCACTACTCATATTTGCATACTTTTACCAACTGTACACCACCAAGGTTACAAATCCAACAGCAGAAGTTTGCCAGAAATACTAAACCAGTCAAATATTGCAACATCGGTTGGAACATGACTGAAATTAAAGTCTTGAGAACAGAAGTTTGCTGGAATTACTACACCCATCAAATATTGGTTGGAAAATGGCCCAAAAAATTAAAGAATTCATGTGTGATGTGGACCCCAGTTTTGGAAGGATAAAAAAATGGTGCACTAGGAACACAAGCAAATACAGTATCACTACAACTAAATGCAACTTTTATCTAACTGTCTGTTTTCTGTCAGCTTTGCTGTAGAAATTAAATTTTCTGGTTGTTTTGAAATAATGTAATTTGTACTTTTTATTGTTTCATTTTCTCTACAGTTAATGACAATAAATATTAATTCCAGACTGAGCATATATTGTTTCTGAAAAAAATTACCTCCTATTTGTGAATGTCATAGTTATTATAAAAAATATTTTGTTCCTTGGAGGGAAGTTTTATTTTCAAAAGGTGTAAATGTTTGATATTACCACATTATGTCAGTGTTCCCCATTTTATCGTACACGGAGTTCAATGAGGCTTGCTGTTGTGAACTGTTCTGGAATGGCACTGTGCTGTGAGAAGTTGTTCAACATGCTGGTGTTCTTGTGTGTTACAGTCATGAGTAAAAACTGCTTTGAGTAGAAAACTCAATGCAAGTGAGCTTGTGATTAACTGTAAATAGTAGTTCAATAAATTTCGTGGATTGTAAGGCATGCTACCTCTCTGTGTAGTAATTTAAGTTTAAAGGGCCCTGATAACCTGCCGCAACTGGTGTCAGAAATGAGATTTAATCCGTAGCATATTTAGTGCAAGAAATTTCTACAATAATTGACAAGACGGAGTGTAGTTTCCAAGCCCTTTCAGATAAGCTCTGTGAACTTAAGCATATTAAAAGTTAGCAAGGATGAACTCATGGTAGAGTTTAAAGCTAATCAGGATGAACTTAAATCTAGCTGAGACGAGATTAAAGCATGACACCTGCCTATGTAGTCTTCGGGAGAGATCTATATCTACCAAGTGACTTACTGTTCGGGATGGTGCCAGAACAACTGGTGATAAACTATGAATGGGAGGTAGTAAAATGGCTCAGTATTTTGTATGACACTTGAAGGTAGCTTCACTACTTCACCTCCCCTTTCCACAGAGCCCTCCATGACCACAGTCTAGAAACAGTGATTGAAGACAAAAGACTATACTTTAGAAGTTTAGATAAGTACAGAAACATTTCTATAAGTTAATACGGTGATAGCTGAATATTAATACAATCATTATGTGTTAATCTTTGTTCATATTATCACCATCTCTCAAGCATTGACAAGTTTATGCAACATAAACAATATTGTACATACATATGCATGATTTAAAGTGATTTCATAAAATCTGAGGATGTTCTTGTACAGTAAAACGAAACATGTTGTTCTTTGTTTAATCTATAGCATTAAGTAAGAGAGAGAGAGAGAGAGAGAGAGAGAGAGAGAGAGAGAGAGAGTGTGTGTGCGTGCATGCGTGCTGCACAATGCCCAGTCAAATCTACAGCATGCAGAGATCTGAAACTTTGAATGTAGGTAGATGGAAGTGGATCTGAATGCACCTCAAAGCTGGATATTTCATTTTTACTTTCGTTGGTGTGTCATGAATGAAAAACCCTCAGAAAACGTGTGTTGAGATATGACAATCAAACGTGCTATCGCCAAGATTAAATGCATAGATTCACTATTACAAGTAATGAACTTCATTCTGGTTCCGTATTGACTTTAAATATCTAAGATAAAATTCTAAAAGAATATAATTGTATGAAGTCCACATGTTCAATGCATGTTTGCCATTTGATAAATGGTCTGTCTAGATAGCTACATAGGACATGTTTTGACCTAGCCTAGAGGTCATCATCAGCTAAAAATAACACAAAGGTGAAAGACATATACAAAAACAGTGATAAATAAAGAACTTGAGATAAAATACAATCAACAAATGTAATGAAAATCTATGTTTAAAACGTTCATAGCTTCAATCTTGGACGAATTTAGTTGTTTGTAACAGGCGTGGGTCCAACCATATTTAACACGACTATTGGTTGGCTGAAGGAATACTTTAAACTTGTGAAGACTGTCAAATGTTGTTCTATTTGTCATACTTCTGGAAATGGAGTGAAGTTTTAAAATCCGTAAAATTTTTTAATGGAGAATACAAGTATAGCCAGGATCTAAAAGTGAAACCAAAAAGCCAAGTGTGAGAACAAAAAAATGAAGTAGAGGTAAAAGATAATATGAAGAGTCGCAAAATATTACTCACTTCCTCTTTCCTCCAGCTCTGTGCTTGTATAGATCAGGTTGGGTCGGTGTTGACCTCCACACTGACTGGCGACCGTTCTGATGTATGTGTTGGGTAGGGGAAACAGCGGGTGAGGGTAGGTAGAGTGAGTGGAAGAAAATTTTATAGAAAATCTGAAAAGAAAAAAAACAAAACAAGATACTCAACAATTCACCAGGTATATTCCATTGGTTGAGATATGTAGATGATATTTTCACCATTATTGATCAATGTATCAGACAGTACAGCTCTCCTTAATAAGTTAAACACTTGTGACCCCTACATAAAATTCACAGTTGAATTTGAAACAGGTAGATCTTTAAATTTTCTAGACCTTAAAATTAGGAGAAGTGACAAACATGTCAAGTTTGAAATCTTTAGAAAACCCACCCAGACAGCCAACATGATCAGACAAGATTCACTGCACCCTGGCTCTCACAAAAGGCCTCTTTTTAGAGCCTTGAACATTCCTATGTCCAAGAAAGCTTATAAGAAAGAAATTGACACCATCCACACTTTAGCATGCCTTAATGGGTTTAATAGCAATTTTGTTGGCAGAATTCTCAATAAAATCAAAAATAAAACCACCACCACACTTAAACAAAAGAAAGCGAATACTAACTTTGTCACCTTCATTTTCAACAGCAATAACCTATACCAAATCTTGAACATTTTTATAAAACAGAACCTCAATGTCGCCTTTAGAACTAACAACACTACTTCTAAACTTTTCTATAACACTAACACACTTAACAAATCCAACAAACATTTGTAGTCAGGGGTCTACAAGTAGATGTGTAACCAGTGTAACACAAGTTATGTCGGACAGACAGGGAGGAACTTTCAAGTCCGCTACAAAGAACATTTTAATGTAGCTAAATACAGAAGATTTTCTGCTATGAGTCAACACATGAAAGATTATAATCACCCTTTCTCCACCATAGATAAAGATATAGATATCCCACATATAACCAAAAAGGGAACTTTATTAAACATTTTAGTAAATATTTATATAAACTTTGATCAAAAATCCAATCCAATCCCATCCATAATCTTAATGAAATCCAAGAAAAAGCAAAAATCCTGGTTGACATAATAATCGAGGAAGATCTGAAGCAATGCTCAATTAAGTCTGTCGCAACACGCATTACTGGTCCATCTTCCCATCCTTCCACTCACTCTACCACCCCTCATCCGCTGTTTCCCCCACCCAGCACAACATCAGAATGGTCGCCAGTCAGTGGGGAGGTCAATACCGACCCAATCTGATCTATATAAGCACAGGGCTGGAGGAAAGAGGAAGTGAGTAATATTTTGCGACTCTTCATATTATCTTTTACTTCTATTTAATTTTTTTGTTCCCACACTTGGCTTTTTGGTTTCACTTTTAGATCCTGGCTATACTTGTATTCTCCATTAAGAAATTTTATGGATTTTAAAACTTCATTCCGTTTCCAGAAGCATGACAAATAGAACAACATTCTTCAGTCTTCACAAGTTTATAAAGTATTCCTCCAGCCAACCAATAGTTATGTTAAATACGGTTGGAACCATACCTGTTACGACTAAATTCATCCAAGACTGAAGCTATGAACATTTTTAAGCATAGATTTTCATTGCATTTGTTAATTGTATTTTATCTCAAGGTTTTTTTTTTTGTATGTGTCTTTCATCTTTGTGTTATTTTCAGCTGATGATGACCCTAGGCTATGTCAAATATGTCTTATGTAGTTTTTTAGACACACCATTTATCAAATGGCAAACATGTACTGAACAGGTGGACTTTATACAATTAAATTCTTATAGAATTTATTTTAGATAGGCTATATATTCACTTGTCGCTGGGCAATGTATATAAGATAGGTAAAACAAGTCAAGGAGCCATTTTAAGTCCATGGTGTAGGAAGCCACTTTCAGGCCAAGAACAAAGTGCCACATTGAGTCCATAATATCTGGAAGTGTTTATATGTATGTATGTGTGAGATGCCCAGTCAAATCTACGGCATGCACAGATTTGAAATTTTTAACGTAGGCGTATTGTTCAATGAATATTTATACAGTTAAAGAAAGACCTCTTTTCATTAATTTTTTATATTAATTCTAATTGTTTTAATAATTTATTTATGTACTTATTTACTAAAAATGTTAGGGAATATGAGGATTTCACTATACCAGCAATAAAATTTGAATCATATTTTTCTTCAACTAACTCAATCTTATATTTTATTGAGAGGAAACACATAATACATAAGATAGATAAACAAGGAATAGTAAACCGAGTGAGTTGCTCATTTGGTTAGGGGCATGCAGCAGTGAGCTTGCATTCAGGAGAAAGTAGGTTCGAACCCCACCTTCGGCAGCCCTGAAAACGTTTTTTCTGTGGTTTAGCATTTTCATACCAGGCAAATGTTGTGGCTGTACCTTAATTAAGGCCACAGCCCATTCCTTCGAACTCCTGGTCCTTTCCTATCCCATCGTCACCATAAGACCTATCTATTTTGGTGCGATGTAAAGCCAATTTTGTAAAAAAAAAAAAAAAAAAAAAAAAAAAAAAAAAAAAAAAAAAAAAAAGGAATAGCAATTCATACATCAGTCAAGATGCCATTTTAAGTCCATGGCATAGGAATATACTTTTGTTCAGTGCATGATATATGAAATTGTTTGTCTGTGTGTATGTGCATGATGCCCAGCCAAATCTACGGGACGTAGAGATCTGAAATTTTTAACGTACAAGGGCATAGCATTTCACCAATCACTCATGGCTGTGTCAAAGAGCAATTTTTGTTCCAAGAACTGAGGCTATCTGAGTCATCAGTAAGCAACTTTTGCAAGAATTACTTAGTGTTCTACCAATTTACAAGTCTATTGACACGACATGTAATACAGGTCAACTCTACAACAGAGCTTTTGAACATCTTGGAGTCAAGTCACCTGGAGTACTTCCGAACATCTTCAAGCGGACGATTGTGGTTCCGATTATCCTTCTCGGATATATGAATCATCCTTCCCTCTGCAACGGGGCACAACTCTCAGTTAAGAAAGTGATGCTGATTATTGTTGAAACCACCATCATGATTGAACATACTGCTGGTGAAGTACAGTAGTATTCATTCCTCGAATTCAAATCATCCCTTCAGATATACCATTTCAATTTATATGTCTGCAATTCACCGTTTGTTTGAGTTTCACTATGAACATAAAAAAGGCACAAGGGCAATCGCTTGGAGCTGAATGACTCGATCTTCGGAAATGGTGCTTCGCCCTCGGTAAACTGTACGTGGGTTGTTCAAGAGTCAAAAGGCAAACACACTATATATATATCTAGGCTCAAAATGGAAGGATACTTAATATAGTTTATCTGGAAGCTCTATAAGGAAAAATTAATTTGTTTTACATATGATATTATCTTTTATATTATTTTAATATCATTTGTACCATCCACCAACCCGGTATTTTAAGCATAAGAAGTAACAATATAATTAAAAATAAAATAATACAATTCATGTAAAAACTGTGTGTGTTAATAAATATATATTTTCCTTTGCTTTTAAATAAATGGTTTAGAAACATCTAACGTGAATTTGAATTAATAAACGAGGGCAAAGCCACAGGCATATGGTGGTACAATAATTTTTTACAGGTATGTTACAGTGTTATATATTATATTTGAGCTTCTGTGTTTGACATACTGAAAAGCTTTTAAGTTACATTTTAACTAAGTTGGCAGTGGAAAGTATGGCTTCCTTCTTAAAAATTATTCAGCCAGTCAGACAAATTACGAAGCCAAAAATCTCAACATTGACAAATCAATTACATTTAATAAGAAATATCTAGAATTGAAGCTAATTCTCAAATACATATCCAAAAAAGCGAACCCACAACAAATTTGGCTAAAATATCAACATCCCTATCACAGCTATTATGGATCAAAAACAAAATTAAATTCACGTACATAAAGAAACAGGAAATCAACAAACAAAATTCTATGAATCCATTTAAACCTAAGCAGCTTTTGGCACCCCTCTCAATTGACATACTACACTCATTTTTTTGCAAAATTACATTAACAAAGAAACAATGAGGAAACAAAAGATCGTTGACAATAAAATATGTAACCTAATCAATAAACAGGGAAAACAGAGCATAAAACAATAACGAAGACAAAACTTGCTAATTTTCACCCTATATTAATTAATATATCAATTACTACCTTCACAAATAAAGAAATAAATCTGCTAGAGAAGGGCATCAAGTTCATCTGCCATGAACATCATACTGAAATCAACATAAAACAACTAATCACTGACATAGAAATTGCTTGTGACAACTTACCCATACTACAAAGAGAAATAATAAAAATCATAGCCACCCAAAATAGTCACACAAGAAAATTCCACTGAACAACCGAATTGTGGAACTCAATACTCGGAATTGAAAACAGTTAAGAACAAAATTAAAAAATGACAGCCTAATAGTCACAAAAGTAGATAAAGGGAACATAACAGTCATAATGAAGAAAGATGGGTACGTAGAAAAAAGAATAGAATTCATCAACAACAATGGATTTTAAGAGTTACAACGTGACCCAACAAATAAATTTCAAAACAAAATAAAATAAGCAATCAAGAAAACAGACTTTATTTTCACAAAACAAGAAAAAAAGAAAACCTTAGCATAAAAAAATATCCCAAACTTTAGACACTTAGAGCCCTTCTCAAAAGGCATAAAATCTTTTGTCCCATTAGACCAATAGTAAATTTGAAATATAGCCAAGTTAAAACTCAACCAAATTCTAAAAGAAAAATCTCACTTAAAGAAGATACAGAGTGGCACACAAATAGTTGACACATTTTAAAAACAAATATAAAATTCAACTTATGTACTATGTTGTTCAAATTTTGCACACACCTTCCCTGTTTCATGGAACTGTAGAGGTGACACTGCTGTTTTGTCTCCGAATGCCTGCATTCCAGTGAGCTTCCTGCCATGGCTGACCACTTCCTACTCTCCGTTCAGCAGCCCACCAAAACAGTTATCTTTTATTGTGAATCAAGAAGTGTTATGGCGACACAAAAGAAATTTCGAGCTGTATTTCAGACTAGGTGGGCACCAGCAAGGAACACCATCCTTCGTTTGTACAGAAACTTTGAAGAGCAAGGCAGTGTGAAGGAAGAAAAGCAACCACATGCACCAGCAGTTCGGTCTCCTGAAAACATCACTGCGCTGAGGGTCGCCATGCAGCGCAGCCCACACAAATCAACATGGCCAGCTTCAAGAGAAAGTGGAATATCGCACCATTCAGTTCAAAGAATGTTACACGGTGACCTTCAATTGTACCCATACAAAATGACTGAACTACACAAGCTAACAGATCTTCACAGGCAGAAGAGATTGCTGTATGCCTAATGGACTCAAGATAAAGATGGAGTACTGTTTAACACTTGATTCTCTGATAGAGGCTATTTTCATCTCAACGGGGCAGTCAATTAAAAAAAATATGCGGTTTTGGGCTAAAGAAAAACCAGATGATATTAATGAAAAACCACGTATGGGGAAAAAGTGAGTGTGTGTGTAGCTCTGTTAAGTCATGGGTTAATTGGACCATTTTCTTCAGTCAGACAGTTAATGCACAGCGATGCAAGGACATGCCGGAGAATGAATTCATGCCTCAACTTCTCGCTGTAGAACTCCCTATTCATACGCAGTGGTTTATGCAAGATGGTGCAACACCTCACACACCTAACGATGTTCTGGAGTTTTTGAGGGGAGTATTTGGTGATCGTGTAATGTCTCATTGTTACCCACAGTACAGCAATAATGGCGGATTCTTCTCCTTTAAGCCCAGATTTAAATCCTTGTGATTTCTACTTATGGGGCTATTTGAAAGAAAAACTCTTCACTTCAATACCTCACAGCTGCATGGAAACGCATGCTCGGATTGTGCAGCTCTGCAGTGAAATTTATGAAGACCTGTGCCGCAAAGTCATCAGAAACATGCAAATGCGTCTCAAAGATGTTGTTCGCTGCACTGGAGGTCACATTGAAAATGTGATATAGTGAAATGAATTTCCAGGGTCCAAGCTACCTGTGTCTAAAATTTCATTAGTGTTCTGTGAAAAATAAAGTTGTTATTCTAAAATTAAATGTGTCAACTATCTGTGCGCCACCCTGTAGGTCGATTAAAAACAGCCTAGAACTAATTAAAGAACTAATTAAACTAAAAATAACAGAGAGCACAGGAATGATATCACCAACATGTATACCAATATACCAATAGAAGAATCTATTAAAATGATAGAAAACCATCATCAATCCTTTAGCCCTGGAGACAAGTCTTTCACACGTGTGGAACGACTGTCGTTTGTTTACACGCTCACGGCCTTCTTTGGAAGGATGTTGTCAAGCGGTGCTCAGTGCTGCCAACCTCTCTACTTAGGAACTAATGAGTGAGTGGTGCTTTGATAGGTGGTGATGGTGATTATAGTTACACCATTGGTCTGGACTGGTTCTTGCCATGCAGACAGTTAGGATAGGACCAGGACAAGACCATTGATATAGGGACAAGCCCCCAGGTTATAAGCTGTGAAGGAGCCTTAGGCCTCTAGTTTCGTGTGGAAACATGATTGGTCTGGACTGGTTCTTGCTGTGCGGACAATTAGGATAGGACCTGGACAAGACCATTGGTTTGGACCGGTTATTGCCGTGTGGACAGTTAGGATAGGATATGGACATGACCTGTGATATACGAACAAGCAAAGGGGCGCTTATATTGTGCTGGGGTTGGTAATGGATTATGATTATCATAAATCATAATTGACGGGAATGAGATCATGTGCCACTTTACGTTGGCCAATAGGAATGCAAGCAGCTTCAACAATGAAAATGGCATGTAGTACTCTTCATTAGGTTATAAAAGTAAATGTTGTTCTTGGGTCAGGATGGTGGGTTCCTGGACATTGCTATGATCACATCTCCCCTCTGAAAAGCATTCCAAGTAAGATTTCATTAATTTCCACTTACTTATAACGTTAAAAATATCTTGTCTCCAGGGCTAGAGTTTTCCCAAACCATCTAAAAGAAAACACTTCACTACAAGAAACAAAATAAATAATTAACTTTCTTAGAACAACATTAAACCATCTGACTCCTTGCCTGAATGGTCAGCGTTGAGGGCTTTGGTTCAGAGGGTCCCTGGTTCGATTCCCAGTCGGGTCGGGTATTTTAATGGTGTCTGATTAATTCTTCTGGCTTGGGGACTGGCCGTTTGTGTTTGTCCCAACACTTTCCTCTTCATACTCAGACAACAGGCTATACTACCAACCATCACAGAAACATGTGATAGTGATTACATCCCTCCATATAGGGTTGGCATCAGAAAGGTCATATGGCTGTAAAATAGGGCCAAATCCACATCTGCGACACAGTTCGAACCCACAGATGTGGGAAAAGTGGTAGAAAAAGAAAGAAGAAGAACAACAACATTAAACCAAAACTGCTTTACATTCAGTAACAAAATTTTGTTGTCAAAATGAAGCATTAGCCATGGGCTCACCATCATCAGGTATAATAGTGAACATTTTTCTAAATAACTTAAAAACATTTTCTTAACCGACAAGCATTCTAAAGGAATCTTACACTGGAGTAGATATGTAGATGAGATTTTATGCTTGTACGATAATGACTTCACAAATGCACAACAGTTATTAAACACACTAAATTCTTTATACAAGTCAATCAGGTTCATAATGGAACCAAAAACTAACAAGAAAATAAAATGTTTGGACATCACAATTAGTACGAATAATGACAACCTATCATACCCATAAAAGAATGTTATTATTTTTTAAAAGCTATATATTTTCTTTTTTTTTTACAAAAGAACCTTATCCCCTTCAAAATACTCTCCATTACAACTAATACATTTGTCTCACCGTTGCTTCCACTGTTCGCAAACATTTTTTGTAGTCATCTTTAGAAATGGCTGACAGCTCTTTCCTAATTTCTTCTTGACCTCTTTAATGCTGTCAAATCGGTGTCCTTTCATGCCTCTTTTCATGCAGGGAAATAAGAAAAAGTCACATGGAGCCAGGTCAGGTGTGGGGCAGCGGAACCATGCAATTTTTATCCAAAAACTGTCTAACAGAGAAGGCTGTGTGTGCAGGTGTGTTATCGTGGTGGATGAACCAGTCTCCTGTCTGTCACAGATCGGGTCTTTTTTGACAAACACTATTGCACAATCTTCTTACAACTTCCCAATTTTGCATGTTGTTCACTTAAACTTGCCATCATAAACAACAAAACAAGAACAAAACAGCGCTAGCAAAAACAATCACTGCAGATGAACAGAACAAGCCAGGTTGTCAACATAAGCGACACTGAATTGGCAATGAGTTGCGCTATACACACCGAGCGGCAGAAATCCGCACTACTCAAGCTTCGCCCACAGCAATGTTATTCCAACTATTTTTGGGTACCCCCTCATATAGAAAGCCAACTCAGACATCACACACTATTGACAATGAATTGAACCACCCATACATCCGCAAAGTAGCAGGACTGAGTACAATGATACACAGAGAGATTTCCATACCAATGAACACAACAGATTTCAATGAAGAGATACAAATAATTAGACAAATCGTGAAAGGAAACAACCACCTTCCAGGCACAGTAGATAACTATTAAATAAACAAAATAAAGAACACCCAAAAAATCACACATGAAAGAGGAAAATACATTGTTCTCAACTATGTTAACAAGAACACATCCAAAATAGCTAAAGTTCTCAAAAAACAAGGTCTAAAAGTAGCCTCTAGAACAAACAATACACTACAAAGACACATGAGCAAATGCAATCTAAACAGAAAAGACCTTTTCTCCAAGTCAGAAGTTTATGAATTCAAGTGCCAAGAACCTAAATGCAATGCCACATATATAGGCCAAACAAGATACAAAGAACACAAAAATGCGATCAGATACAATCAGCATTCAGCCTTCGGAGAGCACATATGTGACAGTTCATGCCAATTACTCCATTTACATTAAAAAAAGAAGCTAACAAATCCAGTCTAAATGACTATACACATTTAAACATTTCCTCGCTCTTTGCTTTACTTATTTAACATCTGAACAAAATTTACACTTTTTGCATTAGTGCTTAATGAAGTGCACAGGAAGAAATCTCTGAATTAAATGTCTGGAATGTGATTTAGGATATTCTTAGCTGTAATAAATTCTCTGAATTTAAGCACCGTCTTTTGCCACTCGAGGCAAATATTTTGGTTATCATTTATATAATTAAATTCCATACTTTATTTAATCAAAATGATTGACTTTCATGTACTCCAATTATAACATGAAGAAGCAAAATAACCCTCTCCCCTCTCCAATGGACAGAAGGCAGGATTGAAAACACTCCCCTACTTCCCTTCTCCTCTTTGCTGAACAGAGTGCAATGCCCACAGAAACTTTACATTCAATCCCTCCATGACCACAGTCCAGAAACAGTGATTGAAGGCAACAGACTACACTTTAGCAGCTTAGATAAGTACAGAATAGTACATTATGCAACAAGCCTATAATGGCAAAAATTAAGACACGAGTGTGTTTATAAAACGAGCAAAGCAAGTTTTATAATTTCCATACGAGTGTCTTGATTACCATTATAGGTGAGTTGTGTACAGTTGTTTATGCTCGATGATAATTATTATTTTTAAATATTCATGAATTTCTGTCGAGATGTCGCTTAACAGTTGAGTTTACTGAACAGAGCGCATGTGCTGGGTTATTGATTTTCCGTGAGTGGATCAGAGATCTTGACAGTGTCATATGTTTTCAAAGCTTTGATAGAAGGTTACCATAACCTAGCTCTATTTCAATTACAAATTGTTTATTGTACAGTTGGTGAAGTGAATTTGGGGGAATGTGCCTTGTGATTGTGGAATATTGGAAGTAGAAGGTGCATTGATGTTAATATGTGTGTCCGACATGTTTGATTTTGGAAACAAGTGCGAAGCTAGTGCGTTGAGCGCAGGTGCAATGGTATCCTTACCTAATTGGTCAAACAGTTGTATCATAATGACAATAAGAACTCTGATTGGTGGAGAACCTGTAGCATAATGAAAATCTGAACTCTAATTGGTGGAGAACCTGTATCATAATGAAAATCTGAACCCTGATTGGTGGAGAATCTATATCATAATGAAAATCTGAACCCTGATTGGTGGAGAATCTATATCATAATGAAACTTGAACAATAATGAGCCTCATTAAGATTCAGTTTTCTGGCATATAATATTTATATTTTGGCATCGTCGAGCATAAACATCTTTATAAGTTACCGTAATATGGTGCTGGTTGAATACTAATACAATCATTATTTGTCAATATTTGTTCATATTATCACCAACTCTCAATCATTGACAAGTTTATGCAACATAAATAATATTGTACATATACTGTATATGCATGATTTAAAGAGGATGTTCTTGTAGAATGAAACATGTCATTTTTTGTTTAATAGCTTGTATTTTTGTACAGGTATGTTATAGTGTTATATTTATATTTGAACTTGTGAGTTTAATAAATAATGTTATTCGCTTTACGTCCCACTAACTACTTTTACAGTTTTCAGAGATACCAACTTGTGAGTTTGACAGACTGAAAAGCTTTTAAGTTATATTTTAACACTTTACTTCATTTCTTTACTTTCTATTGATTATAACAAATGTATGAACGCAAGGAATACATAAAGTGGGAATGTGAACATCAATGGTGATCCAAAATATCAGATGTGTTTTACTAGGAGGATGTTACCAATTACAACAGCTTTATCATTTGAAGGTTAAAGTTCTTTCTCTAGATGTCTGATAAAAATTAAAATGAGAAATATAATATTGTGAACTTACCACTGTACATTCAGTTGTATTAGCAACTTCAGTATAATTGAATGTTGTATTCTGGAGTTCATTTGAAAGCATTTGGCAGAGAGAAACATTTCCGGTATCATCTCTACCAACTTTATTCAGGTATGCTTCCATAGTGGCAAATAACTGTGGCACCCAGAGACGTATTGTATTCATTCTGTAATTGCAGAACATATCCCATAGAGATAGATAGTTGTGAAAGGTTTGTCATGTGGTGATAAGGATGATTTTGTAAGATTTACTGACACTGAAAATAAATAAATGACTCTTAAATCAATTATAATATTTCTAAATGATGGTGATTTAAGGAAAACATAATAGGATAAACACAACAGCAAGTAACCATCAGAAGGTGGAGCAGCAGGAAGGCAGACAAGGATAAACATAAAAACACAAGAGGGTAAGTATGATCTCTATACATTTATACACTGTTATCTTCAAATAGATAACCTCTCTTATTATCAATCCCAATTGCTACATGCATTTCTTCTCAGCCCCTGACAAGCTTATTTCTGTTTCTCAGCTTCATCACGAGGGCAGGATTCAATGCTTGGAAAAGGGAAGACCATAAAAATAAAGATAAAGATAAGAAAAACTCTAAAGAAACAGAACTCAACAGGTCAATATGACTATTTACCATCAGAAAATGAAGCAACAGAAATGGAGTCAAAGGAAAAAAACCCACCAATCTCCAGACATTCATACACATTCATCTTTCCTTTTCTTGTGTCTAATCAGCTTTATTCATGTCCCACCTCTCACATCAAGACTGAAGATAGCCCCTCAATGAGCACTGAAGTCCACCCTCCTGTTGAAGCTCAGAAAAAATGAATGTAGAAGATTTGGGATCAATGAGAAGAGCCTGTCTATTTGAAGCCAGTAGTGCAAATTAAATTGTGATTAGTGATTAAATTGTTCTTGTCCTTTTGTGTTTTCACGTTTTTCTTTATTTCCTTTTCTATTGCTCCATCTTCTGATACTGACTTGTCATTGTGTTTAACCCTATTGAGTGTTGCTATACATTTGCTACCTGAGGTTTAACATTGCATTGACTCAGTTAGGTTTTGGTATTGGTGGGATAGGAAAAGACTAGGACTAGGAAGGAAGTAGCCTTTAGTGTTAAGGAAGGTACAGCTCAAGCATGTCTGATATGAAATGGAAAACCATGGAAATCCACCTTCAGGCCTGTCGATGGTGAGGTTCGAACCCACCATCTCCAGAATGCAAGCTTACAGCTTCGTGGCCCATACCTTGCAGCCTATACACTTGGTGTGTTCCTATTCATGTTATCTTTCTACAGATATGATTTGACACTTTCACTCGTTGTTCCTTTCCATTATTTAATTATGCGCACAGCTTTATACAATGAGTTCATTACTAACAGCCTTTATCTCCTTATTCTGAGTATGTTTCCATGATCAAATCAATCAATCAATCAATCAATCAATCAATCAATCAATCAATCAATCAATCAATCAATCAATCAATCAATCAATCAATCAATCAATCAATCAATCAATCAATCAATCAATCAATCAATCAATCAATCAATCCTGATCAGCATTAGGGCAGTTGCCCAGCTGGCAGATTCCATATCTGTTGTTTTCCTGGCCTTTTCTTAAATGATTGCAAAGAAATTTATTGAACATCTCCTTTGGTAAGTTATTCCAATCCCTAACTTCCTACAAATAAATATTTGCCCCAATTTGTCCTCTTGAATTCCAACTTCATCTTAATACTGTGATCTTTCCTACTTTTAAAGACACCACACAAACTTATTCGTATACTAATGTCAATCCACGCCCACTTTACAATGACAGCTCAGAACATACCACTCAGTCAAGCAGCTTGTCTCCTTTCTCCCAAGTCTTCCCAGCCCAAATTTTGTTTTAACCTCATTTATTATCATCATACCATTGCCTACTGTCCATCTCACAATATTATTGAGGTCATTTTGCAGTTGCTCACAATCTTGTAACTTATTTATTACTCTGTACAGAATAACATCATCTGCAAAAAGCCTTATCTCTGATTCCACTTCTTTACTGATATTATTGATATATATAAGAAAACATATAGGTCCAATAACACTGGCTTGAGGAATTCCCCTCTTAATCATTACAGAGTCAGACAAATATTCACCTACTCTAATTCTCTGAGTTCAATTTTCTTCTTGCTGGAATCCTACAAGTTGAACTTCAGTGGAATAACCTTTCCTAAACCCGAACTGCCTTCTATCGAACCAGTTATTAATTTGGCAAACATCTATATATATAAAATAACTTGTCTTGACTGACTGACTGACTGACTGACTGATTCATCATCGCTGAGCCAAAACTACTGGACATAAAGAAATGAAATTTTGGGGATATATTCATATTAAGATGTAGGTGCTCGCTAAGGGGGTGAAAAGGGGGGGGGGGGGAAATTTTAAAAAGAATGTATCTATATCTCAAAACTTTAAAAGTTTACAGATGTAAAAATTGGTATTTAGAATCTTCTTTTAAAATAAGGATACACGTATTTTTTTGTTTTCTGAAAACCCCAATAGGAGGGGTGAAAAAGGGTCAAAATGGGGAAAAATGGGTTGAATGCCTTCAATCAGGATACCGGTACTTATATCTCAGAAACTGAAGATATTACAGACCTGAAAATTGGTACTTTTGATCTCTTTTAAAAATAAAGAAACAGGTATTTTTTTTGTTTTTGGAAAATCCAATTAATGGGAGGGTGAAAAGGGGGTGAATTTTTAAAATGAGTGAATCTCTATCTCCAAACTTTTAAAGTTTGCAGATGTAAAAACTGGTATTTAGAATCTTCATTAAAAATAAAGAAACACGTATTTTTTTGTTTTTGGAAAATCGCAATAGGAGGAGTGAAAAGGGGTGGAAAATGGGTTGAATGCCTTTAATGAGGTTACTTATATCTCAGAAACTGAAGATATTACAGACCTGAAAATCGGTGTTTGGGATCTCCTTTAAAAATAAAGAAACACGTATTTTTTTGTTTCTGGAAAATCCAATTAAGGGAGGGGGTGAAAAGGGGGTAATATTTTAAAATGAGTGTATCTATATCTCAAAACTTTTAAAGGTTATAGATGTGAAATTTGGTATTTAGAATCTCCTTTAAAAATAAAGAAACACGTATATTTTGTTTTCGGAAAATCCAATTAATGGCGGTTAAACAGGAGTGACAAATTGGGGTGAATTTTTGAAAGACTATATCTACAGAATATCTTGGAAACGTAAAATGTTACAGACGTAAAAAGTGGGTGTTTGGAATCTCCTGTAAATGTAAAGAAACATAGGTGATTTGTTTTTGGAAACTCCACTTAAGGGGAACTCAAAAGGGGTGAAATTTTGAAATGAGAATTTTTACAGTACATCTAAAAAACTTAACATGTTACAGAAGTGAAAAATGGTATTTTTTATCTCTATTAAACATAAAGAAACATGTATTTTTAGTTTTCGGAAATATCACCTGGGTGGAAGGGGGGGGAGGGTTAAAGTGACTGAAAATGGTGTTGAATTCTTTTAATTAGGCTACTGATATATCAAAAATGAAGATTTTACAGACGTGAAATTTGATATTTTCAATCTGCTTTAAAAGTAAAAATACACGAATTCTCTTAAAATCCAATGAAGCGGGGGGGGGGGGGGGTGAAAGAATTGAAAAATTAATTGGCTTAATTGTATGAGAATACATACATCTAATAAAAACTAAAGTTATTACAGATGTGAAAATTCATATTTGGATCTCCTTTAAAAACAAAGAAAAACGCATTTTGGGCGGGAAACCATCTTGGAGGGCGGGAGTGTAAAGGAGTTGAATTCCTTTCATGAGGACACATAAATCAAAAACTGAGGAAGTTAGAGTCGTGATAATTGGTATTTAGAAGATCCTTTACTATTAAAGAAACAAGTATTTTTTCGGGAAAGTTCACTTAGGGGGGTGGGGGGGTGGGGGTGGGGGGGGAGTAGTGTGAAATGAAGTGAAAATAGTAAATTACTTTTATGGGGATACTTATATCTCAAAACTGAAGGTAATAGACGTGAACATTGGAGTTTGGAATCTCCCTTAAACATAAAGAAACAAGCCTTCTTTTCATTTCTTTTTGTGGGGGGGGGGGGTGTTGGCGGTAAATAAACTTAACGGCGGTGGGGTGTAGAAGGAGGTGAGACCAATTGATTTTACTGTTATTAATGTACTTACAAGGATCCTCTGTTGCTCAGGCGGCACCGCGCCGGCCTCTCAAAGCTGGGTTCCGTGGTTCAAATCCCGGTCACTCCATGTGACATTCGTGCTGGACAAAACGGAGGCGGGACAGGTTTTTCTCCGGATACTCCGGTTTTCCCTGTCATCAGCCATTCCAGCAACACATAATAATAATAATAATAATAATAATAATAATAATAATAATAATAATAATAATGTTCCGGACCGTCGTCAAATGTGCGGACCGTGCTGGCAACGGCTCCTGGACGGGTAATGACTAAGAATGCAGTCCGGCCGCGGGTTCAGTGCCGCCAAATCACCCAATATGACACCATGCCGGATCTCCTGAAGGATTTTATCTATATTAAAAATGATTAAAGGAAAAGATGGCAAAGATTTACGGACCCAACTGACCAGGAGGAATACCTGAGCCTAGCCCGGGAAGTACGAAATCGATTGCTGGAAAGGAATATTGAAAAATGGGAGGAAACGTGCTGTAAAATAATAGAAAACGAGTCAGATCGCGAATTTCGGCGGATTATATACCGTAAAGTGGGGTGACTTTGAACGGCGAGGTGACTTTGAACAGTAATTTAGCGTTTTTCTTAATGTAATGCTGCACTCTACTGTGTAGATAAGTAACTGTAGTTACAAGCGTTGAAAATCGCCAATAATCGATACTTTCAGATGATTTAACAGTCGATATGAAATAACGTAGTATACCAACTCCAGAAAATAAAATACATTCTGGAAATGTCGTTCTTTTTTCTAACCTCAAATACATTTGCCTAATATTAGAAGTATTTTATGTTTCAGAATTCAAAACGAGTCTTTGTGGGCAAGGTAAACATCTTAAATGGACATTTACAGAAAGCAAAACATTTTATATTTATTCTTTGGTGACGTAAAAAAATAAAATATGAAGACTTGTCTTTTAAGGGGCGACTTTGAACCAAGCTTTGAACAGCAGTTCCGATGTCCTTTGACACTGACAGATCAGCTGTTCAGTGATGGCTGATGGTTTGTTATGATTAAAGTCATTCAATTTGTTTTCAAAAGGCCTGTTTTTATATAATTTTCTTATTTCATAAGTAGGTTAGTACTCATTTCCATTATTAGCAAAATTTATCCATAATTGTATGAAAAGATTTGAGGTCGTAAAAGAAAACTCATAAATAATACTCAAAGTTTTAAAATAAGTTACTTTCAAAACTACATTTATATACAAAATACTATGCTCTTTCATATGATAGGGGTGTAATTGACCAGTACATGGTATGACTTCCACACAGTAGACAAATGTCTCTATGTTCAAAGTGACCCCGAACCATGGGGTGAAATTGAACAGTCAAAAATATTTTAAAATAAAAAAAGTGGAGGGGATAAAAACATATAGTTTGCTTTGTCACATTCAGTAACACCTCTTGCAACTTCCCAAAATGTCTACTGTCAATATCTTGAGAAGTTTTGGTTTTATTTACAAAAATAATTTTAAAATGTTCAAAGTCACCCCACTTTACGGTATCTAAAACAATAAGCATTCAATTATAAATTTCAGTATAATACTGTAGTGAAGCACGGGTATCTTGCTAGTATCTAATATAATCAGAAAGAATGCTTTCCCAAAGCTTACACACAATGCATGTCAAACTGACTGGTCTGTAATTTTCAGCTTTATGTCTATCACCCTTTCCTTTATACACAGGGCTACTTCAGCAACTCTCCATTCATTTGGTATAGCTCCTTCAGCCAAACAATAATCATATAAGGACTTCAGATATGGTACCATATCCCAACCCACTATATTCAGTATATCCCCTTCTAGTTTTCAACTTTTGTCTCTTACTGTAAATGTCATTGTTATTATAGGTAAATTTTAATACTTCTTTAGTGTTAGTCACTTCCTCTATCTGGACATTATCCTTGTAACAAACAATCTTTACATACTGCTGACTGAATACTTCTGCCTTTTGAAGATCCTCACATACACACTCCCCTTGTCAATCAATGATTCCTGGAATGTCCTTTTTGGAACCTGTTTCTGCCTTAAAGTACCTAAACATACCCTTCCATTTTTCACTGAAATTTGTATGACGGCCAATTATGCTTGCCAACATGTTATCCTTAGCTGACTTCTTTGGTAGATTCAATTTCCTAGTAAGTTCCTTCAATTTCTCCTTAGTTCCACAGCTATTT
This sequence comes from Anabrus simplex, assembly GCF_040414725.1. Lineage (NCBI taxonomy): Eukaryota > Metazoa > Arthropoda > Insecta > Orthoptera > Tettigoniidae > Anabrus > Anabrus simplex. Next base: position 1,419,835,372 of record NC_090265.1, on the reverse strand, counting down.
CTAACTCTATTTCTTTCCAGTCTGCACCTCCTTCTTAGTCTCTTTACTTCTCTGTTATAATATAGTGGTCTTTACCATTCATAACCATCCCTAAATGTAAAAACCTGTCTTCACATTCCTGAACAATGGCTTTAAACCCATCCCAGAGTATGTTTACATTTTTATTTACCGTTTTCCACTGATTATAATTACTTTTTTAAAACTCCCCCATGCTTGTTTTATCAGCCATATGATACTGCCTAAGTTCTACTTTTAAGACCTTCTTTCTATCACATTCATTTTTAACTATGACAAAAACAGCTTTGTGATCACTAATACCATTTATTCTTGTGGTTTCTCTATAGAGCTCATCTGGTTTTACCAGCACCATGACCAGAATATTCTTCCTTCTAGTTGGTTCCATCACTTTCTGAATCAGCTGTCCTTCCCATATTAATTTATTTGCCATTTGTTGGTCATGCTTCCGATTGTTCATATTTCCTTCCCAATTGACATTTGGTAGGTAAATTGAGATCACCCGTTATAATCACGTACCTTTCCATATCGTTTTCCACATAGCTGATTATCTTATCAGATAATTCTGAATCAGCTTCAGCACTACCCTTTCTCAGACTGTGCACTCCAAGGACATCAAGTTGCCTATTATCCTTAGAGATGAGTCTTACACAGAGAATTTCATGTTTGCCATCTTTAACTTTTTCGTGTCTTACAAATTTGTCTTTCAATAGAATGAATACTCACCCTTCTATCATTCCTATCCTATCTCTATGATACACATTCCAGTTCTGTGAGAAAATTTGTCCATCCAGTATATCATTTCTCAGCCATGGCTCAACTCCTATTACAATATGTGGAAACTAGACTATATATCTATTAAATACCTTAATTCTATTCTTTCTTTACATTTCTTCTACAGTTCAACACTAACATTTTCATGTCATCCCTACTCGACTTCTAGATCCTTGTACCCTTATCACTGCTCCCTAGCCTACCCTGTTTCCCTGAATGTACCTCCCTATAACCCTTCTAAACAAATTTCCTAAGTGATACGTACCACTGCTGTTTAAGTGAAGGCCATTTGAGCGCAGATAACTATCTCCCACCCACCCATAAGAGTGTAGAAATCTCACTCCCAGTTTTCCACATACCCGCTCCATAGTCTCATTTAAATCCTCAATCACCTTCCAGTCAGTATCCCTCCTACACACTATTCCACTATTCCACAACTCCATTTCCTTAAACTTCACCCGTGCTGCATTTACGAGATCCTACAGATTCCCAACTACTTTGGTACTTATACCTGCTTGCCTTACATTATTGGTACTAACTTGAAACACTACCACCTTCTCCTTTCCCTCCTCCTTCTCTTCTACTTTCCTCAATGTCTGCCTTAACCTAATTCCTGGATAACACTCTATCCTGGTTCCCTTTCCTCCACACACTTTCCCCACATGTTAACAATGGAATCCCCCATGACTAGAGCCTCATCCCTACCCACCTCATTTGATCCCTTTCCCTCCTGGTCAGCCCTGATGGCTGCAGAAGCTACTTCCTCCTCCCTTTTCTTCCTCCAATGACCCTGTTCTGCCTGTCTTTTCCTATCCTCCACTCTAAATTATCCCATCTGCTTGTACCAGCAATCATTCTTGCTACTTTTATATCTGTTACTTCTTACTTATGTGTAAGATATCCTGAGTCCATCCAGCATACACTCCCATACAGGAAAGTTGGTCTGGATACCTATTTTTAAGTGCCAAGATATTAGATTGTAAGCTATCTGCACAGTCTACCATTAAGTCCAAGTCATCATCAACATAGACTAAACAGACTAAACTGCTTACTACATTCCAGCTAACTGAATCCTTCCCTGCCACTTTATACCTTTCTGTAAATGATCCACCTTCTTAATTAGTGTCATCTGAGTGATCTGGTTACTTTGACATTATGATTGTGGTACTGTTTATTGATGGAAGTGTAATTCTACTGGATGATTCCTGTGGCTAAGTTATTTTCATTTCATCACATAAAACTGAGTGCACCATTAGTAGACACACTTGTTTGTGTTGAAAATTTTTGCCTAATTTTGTCATTTTTTAACAGTTATTTTGGTATATTTTTAGCTATTTTTATTTTATTTCATCAATAATTTTGCTAAATTTTATTTCCACTTTTCAGCAATAACAGGTAAACCAAGAACTTAGTTTATAACACATTTGCAGTATAACTTGCTTTAATTAATACAATAATATATATATTGTCCATATTTAGTATATTACAGCCATGCAATATCTGAATATACTTCTGAAAAATTATGATCCTAACATGTAAAAAAAAAAAAAAAGTACTTGTCACTTTACAGAAAAGCCATTGTATATGAAATGTAATTATTGTGTTGCCTTAAAAAAGTATGTACTGTATTGTCCCTATCACGAGCCAGAGGCTCATGGGACCTTTTGTCACCAATAAATAAATAAATAAATAAATAAACAACGTTCTTATTTTGCATAAGTATATTATACATGAGTTATGCTTCTGCTTAGAACACACACAGTATCACGCATTTTGTCAAACCATGGAAATTTGAAAAAATTGTATCAGCTGTCTCTTTAACAAGTAGGGCCTAGCCTAAGCATATAATTTACACATCCATCTGAAAAAGACTGACATACCATGAGTTCCATATTACTGGGAGTCAGAGCTGTTCTCCTATCAGACATTACATTACAATAAGTTGAGAATGCCCTCTCACTATCAACATTACTGACTGATTACAAAGATATTCTCCAAGGTACCCAACACTTTTAAACCATGTGTTCCACCTGTTGTTCACAGGAATAGGGAAGAGTTTAGCTTTAGTGGGTTCGTCTTCATATTTCTGTTTCAAGAATTAAATGTATACATGCTTTCTCTTCCATGTATTAAGGAAGATGTGTTCTGCCTGTACAACATATTGGTTGAAAGCACTAAGTTCCACAGCCCGCACAACGCCCACCAAATTCAGTTTATGAGCCCAGAACTGCGTGTGTACTAACCCATCTGAAACTAAAACCCTAACTGAGTTTATGCTCTTGCCTATGCAACGTGCTGAATCTGAAGTTATAGAAACTACATTCTGGTACTGAATTTCAAGTTTGTGAATTACATTCATAATTGCCTGTGAACATGCTGTAGCATCAGCATTTGCAATAACTATCACTCTCCCTACAAAGAACTTCTGAACTATTCTATCTCCACAACTAAGCATTTTTACCAGAACCATAAGCATACATTACCATTTTTTTAATCAGTCATTTCATCACACATAATGTCCAGCTCCATGGCTGAATGGTTAGCGTGCTGGCCTTTGGTCACAGGGGTCCCGGGTTCGATTCCCGGCAAAGTCGGGAATTTTAACCATAATTGGTTAATTTCGCTGGCACGGGGGATAGGTGTATGTGTTGACTTCATCATCATTTCATCCCCATCATGACGTGCAGGTTGCCTATGGGCATCAAATCAAAACACCTGCATCTAGTGAGCCCGGACACTCCCGGCACTAAAAGCCATACGCCATTTCATATCACACATAATTGAAACTCTCTCATTCTTCACAGCTTCTTTTAATCTTTCCTCCTTCTCTTTGATGATTCGAGGTACAGAACCTTCCCACAGTCTTCCAGTTGTGGACAAGTCTCCAGCACCTTAAAAAATCAATAGGCCTAATATTAGAGGGCTATTTAACATCATTTGAATGAATTAAATGATTTATAATTTTAAGTAAATGAGGGATCCAGCATGCAGTATCTAGACCTAAATGTCATTAAACAAGAAAACAAGCATAACCACACAAAGTTATTAGAAAAACATAACCTAAAATTTCTTCCTAAAAAAATTTGTATAGTATTGCACAAACCTGGTATATATTTCTCCATCCACTCTCTCATCTTTGGATGATCAACTTTTTCCAGTGGAATATTTGCCTCCATAGAAACTTGAGTTGTAGATAAAATGAATTCGTCTGTATCGTATTTCGCTCGTTTTGCCACTGAAGTAATATCTGTGAGACTAGCTTGTCTTCTGATGCCTGTAGTTGTTAGCGCCTTTTCTTTGTTCTTATCTGAAACTCTTATCAGGCACGTGTCCTTTCTCTTCCAATCAATTCGTACTTTACAGTATTTGCATATCAGTATTTTTCTAGTTTTGTCAAACACGTAAAATCCTTCCGATGCAAATTCTTTTTCTTGATAACAAACTGTCACAACCATTTTAATAAACTGAGCCAAAAATAGGAAATTAAACGCACTGATCAGCAGCGATTTTCAACAGGCAAGAGGACACCATCACCCCGTCACGTAATTATGAATACGATAAATTTCTCACCTCACAGGAAGCTAATTTAGCTTTAATCGATATACAGTAGAACCCCACTTAACTGAACATCGCTTAACCGAAATCCGGCTTAACCGAAATGCTCTGGCAAAATTGTATTTTAATATTTTGTTTTTACCCTCTCGTTCTTAACCGTTGATATTAGTAATTCTCCTGCTGTATGTGCTGAGAGCAGTGATGAGTGTACAGAGTTCTGGAAATCAAGTAGGGATCACATAAAACTGTTAGTGTTGAACTGTAGAAGTATTGTAAAGAAAGGAATAGAATTAAGTAATTTAATAGATATATATTTACCAGGTATTGTAATAGGAGTTGAATCATGGCTGAGAAATTATATAATGGATGCAGAAATTTTCTCACAGAACTGGAGTGTGTATCGTAAAGATAGGATAGGAATGGTGGGAGGGGGAGTATTCAGTCTGGTGAAAGAAGAATTTGTAAGCTATGAGAAAGTTAATGAGAAGCATGAAATTCTAGGTGTAAGGCTCATTTCTAAAGATAACAGGCAAATTGATGTCTTTGGAGTGTACAGACCGGGAAAAGGGAGCACTGACATGGATTCAGAATTATTTGATAAGATAATCAGCTATGTGGGAAATAACATGGAAAGGAATATGATTGTAGCAGGAGACATAGCTCTCATAGTGCATTGTCACTGCTGGTGGCTTCAAGTAGCCTATGCAGTGGCCTCCACGGTATGCACTAGCCTTGTGTCTTGGGAGGTGTGCTAAGTCCCAACTGACGAGCCCAACTTGGCACATGAGGGCGAAACGCAGGCAACCAAGAATGAGTTAGCTGGAAAATTTATAATGTCCAATAATGAACCATTATATTGGTATTATAAATTTACTCATTCAGGACAAATATTTTAAGTTCCCAGTGGGAATCAACATCTACATCACAAGATCTGAATTTACCAAATATCAATTGGGAAGGAAATGCAAATGATAGAAAGCATGACCAAAAAAAAATGGCAAATAAGCTAATATGGGAAGGACAGCTAGTTCAGAAAGTGACGGAACGAACTAGAGGGAAAAATATCCTGGACGTGGTGCTGATAAAAACCAGATGAGCTGTATAGAGAAACCGAAGTAATAGATGGTATTAGTGATCACAAAGCTGTTTTTGTCATAGTTAAAAATAAATGTGATAGAAAGGAAGGTGCCGGGCTGAGTGGCTCAGACGGTTAAGGCGCTGGCCTTCTAACCCCAACTTGGCAGGTTTGATCCTGGCTCAGTCCGGTGGTATTTGAAGGTGCTCAAATACGACAGCCCCGTGTCGGTAGATTTACTGGCACGTAAAAGAACTCCCGCGGGACTAAATTCCGGCACCTCGGCGTCTCCGAAGACCTTAAAAAGTAGTTAGTGGAACGTAAAACAAATAACATTATTATTATTATTATTAGAAAGGAAGGTTATAAAAGTAGGACTATTAGGCAGTACCGTATGGCTGATAAAGCAAGCATGAGGCAATTTTAAAAAAGTAATTATTATCGGTGGAAAACGGTAAATAAGAATGCAAACAGACTCTGGGATGGTTTTAAAGAAATTGTTGAGGAATGTGAAAACAGGTTTGTACCTTTAAATGTGGCAAGGAATGGTAAAGACCCACCTTATTATAATAGAGAAATAAAGAGACTAAGAAGGAGGTGCAGATTGGAAAGAAATAGAGTTAGAAATGGCTGTGGAAGTAAGGAGAAATTGAAGGAACTTACTAGGAAATTCCAGGTATCAATTATAAAACCCTGAGGTTAGTTCTAAGATTGGTGATTTTTGGGAGGGTATTGTATGGCGCTGAAGTTTGGGGGTTGGATGACAAAAGAGTTGAGTTAAGATGAATTATTACTAATTTCGGTAAGATGGTGATGGGGCTCCCGATGTGCACAGTCAATGCAGGGGTGTAATTAATGTGTGGGGAGGATTTCGAATTTGAGTGTGTGAAAAGAATAGTTAGATACTGGATGAATTTGAAAAGACAGGAAGGAGGGAGGGTATTACAGGTCGCGTACGAACAACAATGGAAGAGTATGTATAAAGGATGCTGGCTAGATAAAATTAAGAAATACTTGGAGATGATAGGCCTGGGGTACATGTGGGAAGAGGTGTGGACAAGGACATAAGCTAGAAGGATGACGGTACTGGTAAAGAGGATTAGAGATCTGGGTAGGCAGAAATTATTGGCCAAAAGTAGAATAAGAAGTTCCCTTAGTGTTTTTAATAAAGTTGAGGAAGTAACAGGGATAAATATTAGATACGTTGACAGGTTGAGAAGGAGAGGGTTGGTATGGTGATTGTTGGGGCTACATAAAAATACGGGGTGGTTAAGAGGTGGAGATAAGGCAGTATGTATACTTTGTGGGGTGGAGAACGGTGATTTTCACTTAATAGGTAAGTGTGAGGAAACAAATAAGATTAGAAATAGTTTACTGAGTGCCAAACATCGGAAACTTTTAGGTAAAGGGGATGAGCAGGTTATTATAAGGTGGATTATTAAGGAATGGGAAAACGGAGGAGAACTGAACAGGTATTTATGTGCGGTAAAAATTCCTGTGTGAAAAAATGGAAGAGGAAGGGGCATAGGACGATATGTCAGGATGTAAGGGAGAAGTGGTTAAGAGTATGAGGATATTCAGTTGTTGGAGTTTGTTTGAAAATTTAGAAGCTAGTGAAGTGTGGGTGATGTGGATATGGTGAAGTAGTTTGAATTTGAGCCTGGAGGCTAAGTAAGACCAAGTGATAACAAAGGTTGTTGAGGTGGCGAGTTAGTGAGTGAGTAAATGTTTTGGTATCTTGGAATGTAGATGCCTTTCCGATTGCGATATTGAGGATTGTACGCAATTGTTGTCATTTGGTTTACTTGAATCCAGAGGAATTTGGTCTGGAACAAGAATGCGGAGTAAGCAGTAGTGATTATAAGGGCGTGAGCCAAAACTGTTGTAAAGTACAGTCAGCGGTTCTGGCAGCATAATCTGTTGTGAAGGTCATGTGGAGTGTACAGTCATGTGGTGAATGCAAGGTCAGGGTAGGGCCAGATTAGTTGTTTTGAGGTAGATTTTTGTTTATTATTATTATTATTATTATTATTATTATTTTTTTGCTATTTGCTTTACGTCGCACCAACACAGACAGGTCTTATGGCGACAATGGGACAGGAAGGAGCTAGGAGTGGGAAGGAAGCGGCCGTGGCCTTAATTAGGTACAGCCCCAGCATTTGCCTGGTGTGAAAATGGGAAACCATGGAAAACCATCTTCAGGGCTGCCAACAGTGGGTCTCGAACCCACTATCTCCCGAATACTGGATACTGGCCGCAATTAAGCGACTGCAGCTATCGAGCTCGGTATTATTATTATTATTATTATTATTATTATTATTATTATTATTATTATTATTATGGGTACTTGGTTGTATACATTAGGACATATGCGTTTTTCTCACTATTCACGCATGTTAGGAGCTGGTAAGGAATGATGGACAAGGGAGAACAAGACATAACCGTAAGAAGACGGAGTGGGACGGGCCCACTCCAAATAAGTAAAAGAAGAGAGAAATGTGAGAGGCGGGATATGGGAGGAGAGCGGCTCCAGTTTCACGTGGCAGGCCGCAATGGAATGGTGAGAGAAATGCATTGTTTTCTGGTAGGATTGTTGGGGTCTTCCATAGGGCCCCACAGATAGGGCCGGTCGTGTCATCATCGGGAGGGCGGCCTTCTTCTCACCAGGGGTGATGACACGGCCGGACAGTCACCAATATTATTTCTTGCTTTATTTTATTATCCTTTATTGTTCATTTTATTTTGTGTCTTACTATTAAGTGGTGACGAGGGGCGTGGCATGCGGGACTGAGGATGGCTGCCATGGTGATTCTACCTTGGCAGTGTCACGTTTCCGGAGTATCCAATGTACCCCCATGCCATGCCCAGGGAATACGGTATTTCTTTTCTTTTCTTTTTGGTGTGATGTGTCCATGTGAACATGTATCGGGGCAAATTCGCCTGTTATGTTCAATAAATATCTATCTAAATATCTACTAGGAAATTGAATCTAGCAAAGAAGGCAGCTAAGCATAACATCATGGCAAGCATAATTGGCAGTCATACAAATTTTAGTGAAGAATGGAAGGGTATGTATAGGTACTTTAAGGCAGAAACAGGTTCCAAGAAGGACATTCCAGGAATAATTAATGAACAAGGAGAGTGTGTATGTAAGGATCTTAAAAAGTCAGAAGTATTCAGTCAGCAGTATGTAAAGATTGTTGGTTACAAGATAATGTCCAGATAGAGGAGGTGACTAATGCTAAAGAAGTATTAAAATTTAGATATGATAACAATGATATTTACAATAAGATACAAAAGTTGAAAACTAGAAAAGCAGCTGGAATTGATAAGATTTCTGGGGATATACTAAAGACAATGGGTTGGGATATAGTACCATATCTGAAGTACTTATCTGATTATTGTTTGGTTGAAGGAGCTATACCAAATGAATGGAGAGTCACTGTAGTAGCCCCTGTGTATAAAGGAAAGGGTGATAAACATAAAGCTGAAAATTACAGACCAGTAAGTTTGACATGCGTTGCATGTAAGCTTTGGGAAGGCATTCTTTTTTATTACATTAGACATGTTTGCAAAATTAATAACTGGTTTGATAGAAGGCAATTCGGTTTTAGGAAAGGTTATTCCATTGAAACTCAACTTGTAGGATTCCAGCAAGATATAGCAGACACTTTGGATTGAGGAGGTCAAATGGACTGTATTGCGATTGTGATCCTGTCTAGCATTTGATAGGGTGGATTATGGGAGACTACTGGCAAAAATGAGTGAAATTGGACTAGACAAAAGAGTGACTGAATGGGTTGCTATATTTCTAGAAAATCGATCTCAGAGAATTAGAGTAGGCGAAGCTTTATCTAACCCTGTAATAATGAAGAGGGGAATTCCTCAAGGCAGTATTATTGGACCTTTACGTTTTCTTATACAGGGTGATTAATTTGAAAATACAGAGCGGAGTGCTGAGGATTAGGCGCGCTGGGAAGCGGAGACAGCGAGTGCAGTGCCCGCCTTGACAAGCAGGCATAGTCGGCTCAAAGAAGCGGCATGATTACACCTATAGAAACTAAACGAAACTGAACTCGCCGGCTACATGGATGCTTTGGACAAATAAGTAATTGAATAAACAAATAAAGCAACTAGGAAATTAAACTGAATTTGCCAGTAATAAGTAAAATAAATAAATAAATAAATAAATAAATAAATAAATAAATAAATAAATAAATAAATAAATAAATAAATAAATAAATAAATAAATAAATAAATAAATAAATAAATCAACTCGGAAATTAAACTGAACTCACCAGTATTTACAGACGATGCTGAAAGTGATCTCCTTCAACTGCAATGCAAGCTTCACATCTTGTAATGAGATTTCAAAACACAGTTTGTAGTTCATGGACACCGAAAGAATGCACAATGTTCCTAATTTCAGTTTTTAGTTCTTCTGCAGTTTGAGGATTATTCCTGTAAACTTTTCCTTTAAGATTTCCCCATAGATAAAAATCACATGTGCTTAAATCAGGCGAATGAGGGGGCCATAAGCCTTTACTGATGATCTGATCATCATCGAACATTTCCCGTACCCGTCGCATAGAGCAGGATGGGCCATTGCACTATCCTGCTGGAAATAGCTGTACCTTTTCGCTTCTTCAGTTAGTTCTGCAAAAAATGGTTCCAGAATGTTGTGAATATAATGGTCAGAAGTAATCGTGTCCTGAAAAACATATCGGACCGATAATTCGACGGGCACTGATAGCGCACCACACACCCACCTTCATATCGTGCATAGGTCTCAGCTGTAAAATGTGCGGGTTGTCTGTATCCCAGACTCTATTGTTCTGTGAATTGACATATCCACTCAAATGAAACCAGGCTTCATCACTCATAAAAAGAAAGTTCGGATCCACAACACCGTCATGGACACTATTTATTAGCCAATTGCAAAATCATATTCTTGCATTGAAATCTGTAGGCAGTATGTTATGGAATGAATGAGTCCGATAAGATCGTAAACGTAACAATTTTGTTGCATTACATGCTGAAGAAGGTGAAATACCACTTTGCTGAGCTAATCTCCGAAGTGACTTATGTGCACTGACCTGGAGTCTTGCCTGTATATCTTCTAACCTCTCTTGTGTGAGAGCTGTTCTCCTTCTTTTCTTTTTCTTATTGCTTACGGAACCAGTACTACGCCACTTGTAAATGAGCTGATGCACGTAACGTTTTGATGGTACTGTTGCACCGGGAAATTGTCTACGGAATGTTTGAAGGCACCTTTTAACTGGTTTCTTCTTCTTGTGCAAATAACACTCGACCAAAAATATTCTTTGCTCTATAGTGTATTTAACCATTGTGATAATAACCTCACAACACACCTTAAAAGTCCAATATTTTCTAACTAACTGAGGGACAGAGTGCTAAACAGCTGCGGATTGCAGTGAACAATTCTTATCTCGCCGTGTTGACAGAAGCCATATGGCGCTTGCTCGGGACTTCCCACGGCATGCGAGAAGAAGTCGGAACACTTAAAATATTCTCCCTGTATATATAAGTGATATGAGTAAAGGAGTGGAATCAGAGGTAAGGCTTTTTGCGGATGATGTTATTCTCTATAGAGTAAGAAATAGGTTACAAGATTGTGAGCAACTGCAAAATGACCTCGATAAGGTTGTGAGATGGACAGTAGCCAATGGTATGATGATAAAGTGTTTAAAAGTCAGGTTGTGAGTTCCACAAATAAGAAAAGTCCTCTGAGTTTTAATTACTGCATTGATGGGGTGAAAGTTCCTTTTAGGGATGATTGTAATTATCTGGGTGTTAATATAAGGAAAGATCTTCATTGGGGTAATCACATAAATGGGATTGTAAATAAAGGATACAGATCTCTGCACATGGTTATGAGGGTATTTAGGGGTTGTAGTAAGGATGTAAAGGAAAGGGCTTATAAGTCTCTGCTAAGACCCCAACTAGAGTATGGTTCCAGTGTATGGGACCCTTACCAGGATTACTTGATTCAAGAACTGGAAAAAATCCAAAGGAAAGCAGCTTGATTTGTTCTTGGTGATTTGGGACAAAAGAGTAACATTACAGAAATGTTACAAAGTTTGGGCTGGGAAGAACTGGGAGAAAGGAGACGAGCTGCTTGACTGAATGGTATGTTCCGAGCTGTCAGCGGAGAAATGGGGTGGAATGACATTAGTAGACGAATAAGTTTGAGTGGTGTCTTTAAAAGTAGGAAAGATCACAATATGAAGATAAAGTTGGAATTCAAGAGGACAAATTGGGACAAATATTCATTTATAGAAAGGGGAGTTAGGGATTGGAATAGCTTACCAAATCAGATGTTCAATAAATTTCCAATGTCATTGAAATCATTTAAGAAAAGGCTAGGAAAACAACAGATAGGGAATCTGCCACCTGGGCGACTGCCCTAAATGCAGATCAGTATAAACTGATTGATTGATTGACTGAGAGCTACTAGACAAACCCTATTTTTATATTATGACTTATGCCAAAATGCACGTGTAGCATAAAACAAAACAGTTCCTTACCCTCTAGTTTGTTCCGTGATACATTTTTTCTTGAACAAGCAGGAATTATTACTGTATTATCATTATTACTACTATTATTAATCATTTGTCATGAAGTTTATGCAGACGACTCCGACCTTGACAATGGCAGTTTTGAGAAACAGTGGATGATGAATTTAATGCAAAGGAGGTAAGATTGATTTCAAAGTTTTAATTATGATACAGTACCACACGCTTAAATTACAGTACTGTAATAAAATTACTGTATACAGTATTCAATTCAGTAGTAACAAAGAAATGGTTTCATTATTTCAGATTGCTTTGTGCTTTGTTGAACAAAGCAATGAATCTACAACAACTGATGTATTGTTGATTAAACAGTGGCATGACATAGCTGCATGACAGCTCTGCACTGAGAAAATTCAGAAGAAAATCACTGATTTTATACAATGAGTGGCAGTATGTAAACATTTTAATGTTAATATACGTATGCACCTTTACTTAACAGAGTTTATGCATTTTTATTTCGACATTTAACTTCCAAAAATATTTACCAAGTGTCATCTGGAAAAACGCTCCGACCCCTTTATTTCGGATATACGGGGTTCTACTGTACTATATCTTAGCTTTCGATATATATCAAACGGGTATAAAGTCGACTGTGGCATCGATTATCGGATTTTATTGCCACAACTCACCTCGAATCTCTGTCGTTAACTTCAAATGATGCAATGCCGAATAATTTTGTAAATTATTTTGCGATTTTGCTTTAACTTAGTTTAATGTTTTTGAGCCAAATTTGTAAAATTTTGCAAAAATTTTGCAATTTCGCACTTTGCGAATAACAGGTGCCTCGAACCATTAGAGATCATTTTACATGACAATAATAATATGGAATGTCAAGATGTTAGATAATCATCAAAATTCAATTACTTTAGCCTGAATCAAACCTGAAAATTTGGGATCATTACCAGGGCACGCTACCATTGATCCAACAAGGCAGCTGATTTGGCAATTAAGAGCTGTGATATTGGGTTCTGTTGGATTCAAGTTCTGGTTGTGCCTAGGGCACATCTGCAATAAGGTGACCAGCTACCATTCTATTTCCAAATTTTTGGAGTCTGTAGTTGTTCCTATGCTTCATACAGTGTAAAGCATAGTACTTCAAAAATAAAATAAAATAAAATAAAATAAAATAAAATAAAATAAAATAAAATAAAATAAAATAAAATAAAATCAAATCAAGTACCGGTAGTACTACTAATATTCGTATATACAGGGCGATTAACCCGATATCTTCCCATTAAATTTCATTGAAGTTATTAAGATTTTACTATTCTGTTTTGTTTTTTACTATTTGCTTTACGTCACACTGACACAGATAGGACTTATGGTGATGATGGGATAGAAATGGGCTAGGATTGGAAAGCAAGCAGCTATGGCCTCAATTAAGGTACAGCCCCAGCATTTACCTGGTGTGAAAATGGGAAACCATGGAAAATTATTTTCAGGGCTGCCAACAGTGGAGTTTGAACCCACTATCTCTCGAATGCAAGCTCATAGTTGCATGACCCTAACCACATGGCCAAATTGCTCAGTATTATTCTGTTTTCTAGAGGTATATGGTAGTATATGGACTCATCATAAAGTGGACATCTCTTTTCTGTAAAATTGATACATGTTATTATAAGACAGCAAATTTGTCTCTTTAATTAGAACACTTATTTCTACTGCACACATAAAATGGCATTTAGTGGGGCATTTATCTGTGAAGTTAGATGAGTGATGTTTTCTTCGGTGAACATTATTTTTAGGAATAGCAACAAGTCAAACGCCCCGGTGGCTACATCAGCAACTTGCTAGCCAAGAGGTCAACATTGTAGTGACAAGACTTGACTCACAACAGGTCAAACAAATCCATTACTCTTTCATGCACGAGGATGCTGATTTATTACCAATGCATGGCAATCACTACTGTTTGCAAGTTGATAATATTTATTTTGTTCTCTACTACTGAGCAAATATGAAGTAGAATTTGAGACATCAATAAAATCGAATCTGTGGTATTCCAAACTTTTGTTGAGGTGTATATCATTTTCTCATTCAAGCCATGTTATTTTTAAGTCAAGTGTATGTTTCATGTGTCTGACCAGGAACATTATCTGATTTGCTATGTATCTACTACAATAATGAAGTAGACTGTACAGTCAGTAATTCACTGCTCAGCGTTGAGTGGACATAAATGACTCAACGCCCTAGAATGGCCAATGGCTTTGGGTAGTGGAACCCAACTTGATCGAGTGATGATCTCCCAGTGGAGGAAATTACATGGAAGCCATGATGAACATATTCTCTGTTTTCACGTTTGAAGCGGCCTGATTAAAACCTGGTAAAAGTATCTATGAGAGTAGTAAACCTGTAGTAATATAGCCTACAATAACAATTACTACATATCTAGTGTCTTGGAAAATACTAGGGCATTCAATCCAAGCGATACACATCTGCTTGAATTCTGTGGGAGATGTGAAAATATGGTGACTATTATAAAAATCCATACATGCATGTTTTCAACATAATTAGTCACTTGCTACTAACCCAAAAAGACATCCAACCTGAATGCTGAAAACAAGTACAGCCTTAGGAAGCTGTGGAAACAAGAATAGTGGTTTAATCTGATCCCAACCAGCTATCAAACCACTACAAATCCCCTTGTTTGTGTTGCGTGCAGAAGATCGAAGCTCAGGATTTGCCGTCAATTCATTAACCAGTATTTTCACCTGAAAAGCACCAGAAATGTTAAAATTAAAGTAACAATAGTTTTAAAGTTCAAACATCCTTAAAGAAATCATGGATACTGTAATTAGAGTTGAAATGATTCTAGGAATAAAAGATGGGATTATAGTGTAGTAACTCAGAAGAAATTCTGGTATGGATCAGAGATAAACAGACACAGCCTAAAGAAATAATATACCTTCCTATTAAGTATTAAAACTGGCCAGTTATAAAGAAGGCTCAAAAATTTAATACAGGCAGCAGAAATGACATGAGAAGGTTACTATACTTCTGTAGGTTGAGGAATGAAAAATTAATGGGTAGGGCTAGGATTTTGATGAAACATAGCTGCTTTTGTATTTACTTGTTTTACAGTAAGTGGAGTATTTTTAGATGTATTTGTTCAGGCAACTTTTTCCATTATTTTTTCTTTTTTGGAAGCATTTTCATTTTTTGTTAAGAAATCCCCCACTTGTTTTGTTCTCTTTTTCATTTCTGTTAATATTTCAAATCTGCTCTATACATTTTTTGCCATCAATACCCATATTTTGTTCATATTTTAATCCCTTTTCTCTACACATTCAGTATTTCCATTTGCCATTAACCCTGTGGATGATTATGTGATCACGCAGCACAATGCTTCATATAATCTCTATATGTAAAAGGCTAACTCCAACTGGCTGTAATCAATGCCCAGCTAAAACTACATGACATACAGAAATTAAATTTTCGAGATACATTTATATTACAGTGTAGGTGCTCACTAAGGGAGAATTTTTGGATATTCAGTCACTAAGTGGATGAAAAGGTGGGGGGGTGAACAGTTTAAGTGAGTCCATCTCATAACTTGACAGTTTTACAGACGTAAAAATTGGTATTTGGAATCTACTTTAAAAATTAAAAAAACATATTTTTTTGTTTTTGGAAAATTCGTTTAAGGGGGGTGAAAAATGGTGAAAAAGGGGTTGAATACCTTTTATGAGGATATTTATATCTGAAAAACTGAAGATGTTACAGTGATGAAAATTGATATTTGGAACCTCCTCAAAAAATAAAGAAACACCAATTTTTTTTTTTTTGGAAAATCCACTTAACAGGGAGAGGGGGGTGAACAGGAGGGAAAAGTGGGGAAATTTTTAAAATAAGTATATCAAGAATATATCTAAAAAAATATTTCTATAGACAAAAAATTGGTATTAGGAAACTCCTGTAAAAGTAAAGAAACACACAGAATTTTATTTTAGGAAAATCCACTTAAGAGGAAGTGAAATAGGGGGTTAATTAAAAAATGATCATATCTACAGTATATATCAAAAATTTAACATGTTACAGGTGTGAAAATGAGTATTATTAATCTCTTTTCAAAATAAAGAAACATGTATTTTTTTTTGTTTCCAGAAAAACCACTTAAGGGGGGGGGTAAAAAGGACTGAAAATGGGGTTGAATTATTTTTATTAGGGTGCTGATATCTCAAAGACTGAAGATGTTGCAGGCATGAAAATTGGTATTTGGATCTTCATTAAAAATAAAGAAACACACATATTTTGTTTTCAGAAATTCCACTTAAGGGGGCTTGAAAAAAGTAATGTTGGGGTTGAAGTATTTTTAATGTGATACTTATCTATATAAATAAAATCGTAATGACCATGAGTCTGTACATTGACTATTTTGGTGAAATTATCATATAGTTATCTGTTTCATGTGTAATAATGACCATCTGCATATATTTTAGCTTTCATTTCCTGAAATTCCTCATTTTTGCTCCTTTCCCCAAAATCAATATGGCAGTACAATCTGCCAGACAAGCTAGAAAACTGAAATTTGGCAAAATGATAGGTTTTAGCCTGTAACCAACAGAAAAACTCCAAGACATTTAAAGTTTTCACTTTTTTACCCTGAAAAATATTGAAATATGGAGGCAATGTTATTGACGGTGCAGACATTCTTTTTGATGTATTTTGTGGCTAAACGGTAAGTCATATCACAATATGGACAGCACAATCGAACTTAGAATGAGGAGATCTACAACATTGGTCCTGTGACATTTTGTCGTATCTCCGTTCCTTACATGTTATAAAGAGCAGTATTTCTTGATTTTAGATACATTTTATACATTTTACACACATTTTTTAAACTTTGGTACACTTGTAAGTAATATAGAGTCATCAAATTTGGCACATATATTCATACAACTCATGGTCATATGCAAGCTAAATTTCATTATTCTAGCTTCCACATAAGTATCCAAAAACTAATGTGAAGTGTTACAAGTGTACCCAAACTTCACCCTGTTCAAAGTATCTAACTCAATCTAACCCATAAATATGGGAAATATGAGAAAATGTTATTGGACTAACCATGTAGAACAATAAAAGGGGTGTCTAATGGTGCAACTTGCTTGTATCCTATACAGTATTTTAAAATCCTTTGGGTTTAATTGTTGTTTTTTTAATCTTTGATGTACCAGTACCGTACATGTGGCAATTCAGCCTGCTCTCATTCTCAGTTGGCAGCATTTTTGTGTTGCGAATTGGAGTGTGCTTCAGTGAGAATCAACAATGGTTGTGCGCTTCAAGTAAGTAATTGTCTTCTCCTCTTCACACAGATAAGCCCATGAAAACTTCAATGATATATTTTATATATATGTCATAGTGAATGCTGGATAATTTCCAAGAGGAAAAACATTTCTTTCTGCTATATTATATGCGAAGAATTTTTAGCATGAACAAAATAGGTGCTAGTGGTGGCTTTCACTTTCAAAAACTCTTACACATCTAATGAGCTAGGATTTTTACAAGAATATTATGAGACATTTCTGTTTAAACGTTTTCAAAGTTATTTCTCAGAGTAAACTTTGGGAAGAATAGTTTTACAATAGCCCTTCAGCAAGGATGCAGTGATGATGAGAAAACAGAGTTCCTGGATGATTTGGAAGATCAAATACTAGAAGACAGTGTTATGATAACTGGGGATTTGAATATGATCTGGATATGAGTTGGTGATGGACCCTTTTGGATATGGATCAAGAAATGTAGAGGGCGAACATATTCTACATTTGGGTAAGAAACAATCTTTTAACCTCTCAACTGGGCATGATGTATATATTCGTACACTGAATGTTACAGGGTAATGGGCATAACAAATATATACGTACCCGTCTTTTACCGCGAATATCTTCTGGGTATGACGAGCTACTTTGCCGCGTCGTGTATTTTCGTCTTAATTGATGTTTTTTCTGCACGATGGCAGCAAATACCACATGTCATGCTTCTTGTCTGCAGTAGGCGAAATATGGCAGCATATAGTTCACAGCGTAAGTTCAAACCGCTTGAAGAAGACAAGATTATTCAACACTTAGAGAATGATTGTGATGATTTATCTTCTCAGAAATCCAAAGATGACTGGTTTGATACAGATGAAGGTGAGTCTGATAGTGAAAGTGGTTCAGAGAATGAGAATGAATAACAAGGTGAACAACATGACGAATCGGATGAAGGCGAAATGCTAGACATGTTTCAACCTTTCCCGCCGCGTGGTGTTTCATGTCAGAAATTTGTATTTTCTGGTGCTAGTGGCGTAAATGTGGACTTCGACGATGAATCCAATGTGTTGGAATATTTTGAACAGTTCATAGGTGATGATATGTTTCAACCAATTGCTTAACAGACCAATGTATATACTAAACATTTTTTAGAAGCCCATCCAAACTTGAAACCACGGTAACGAGCAAGCGATTGGGTGGATAGAAGTCTAACTGAGACTCTAATTGGATTTCTAATGCTGCAGGGGATAGTTTATAAGCCAGAAAACAGTATGTACTTCTCAAAACGGGAAAGTATCGCAACCCCTTACTTTTCGAAAATTATCTCTGAGACAAATCACTGCAGTTCTACTGAAAGAAATACTAATCGAATCACCTGAAGTGAACGTGCAATCTGATGAAGATTTGGGTGAGGAAGATGGTGATGGTTTAGTTGACAACAGGTGATATTGAAAATGCAGAGTCAAACACTTCTGCCAAGAAGCAGAAAACAAATACTTACTCATAACAATATTATTGGCTTTACGTCCTACTAACTACTTTGACGGTTTTCAGAGTCGCCGAGGTGCCAGAATTTAGTTCCGCAGGATTTCTTTTATGTGCCAGTAAATCTACGAGCATGAGGCTGACGTATTTGAGCACCTTCAAATACCACCAGACTGAGCCATGATTGAACTTGCTAAGTTGGGGTCAAAAGGCCAGTGCCTCAATCGTCAGCCACTCAGCCCAGTTGGTATAAAGTAACATATGTAATCAAGAGAGTGTTTTTCCAGAATCCAATTCTACATAGTTTTGTGATAAACCCCCTGTGCAGTGTTTTGAAACTTTCTTTGATGGGGAAATTATTGAACTACTGTTACAAGAATCAAGAAAGTATGCACATTTAAAAATTCTTCCAATCCTAACGTCTTGCCAGAGGAAATAAAAGTGTTTGTTGCTATTATGTTGCTGTCTGGATACAGTCTGTTTTCTAGTAAATGGTCGTACTGAGAAGCATTTGAGGACTTGCATAATAAGCTAGTTGTGAATGCTATGCACAGAGACCCATTCTTAGATATATGTAAACTAGCAATTACCCGCGGCTTTGCTCGCATGGATTTTGTACTTTGACCAAAGTAAAATGTTTCTTGGCATTGTACTAAGACATTATCTGAAAATTCCTGAAGTATAAAAACTCACCCAAAAAGTGAGTTTCATTTATGCCAGAAATTATTTGTAAATCATGTTTGTGGTATTACCTTTTGGGGCTAAGACAACCATGCGACATAGAACTATACATGTGAGAAACCGTATTCTCTCAAGTCAAAAAAATAAATACGTACGGTATTTCTTTATTTTTAAAAGAGATTCAAAATACCTATTCCCACATCTGTAACATCTTCAGTTTTGAGATATATATAAGTATCCCCATAAAAAGAATTCAACCCCTTGATCAGTCCTTCTCCCACTCCCACCCCCATCTAAGTGTATTTCCTGAAAGCAAAAATATGTGTTTCTTTATTTTTAAAGGAGATTCCAAATACCTATTACCACATCTGTAACATCTCCAGTTTTTAAAATATAAGTATCCTCATAAAGTACATGTTCCTGTATTTTTAAAGGACATTCCAAATACCAAGTTTCTTGCCTCTAGCATGTTAAGCTTTTGACATATAACGTAGATATACCGGTACTCATTTTAAAAATTCACCCGCTTTTCCAATTCTTTCCAGCCCCTTAACTGGACTTTCCAAAAAAGAAAATACATGTTTCATTACTTTTAAGGAGATTCGAAATACCAGTTTTCATGTCTGTACATCTGTAACACCTTCAGTTTTGGAGATAAATGTATACTCATAAAAATAATTCAACTTCTTCACTTCTTTGAACCTCTCCCGCCTTAAGTGGACTTTGCGAAAAAAAAAAAAAAAAAAAGTGTTTCTTTATTTTGAAAGGAAATTCAAACTACCAACTTTCACATCTGTGAAGGCTTCAGGTATTAAGATAAAGTATCCTCATAAACATATTTCAACTCATTATTTACTTATTTTCAACCCCACACTCCTTACCTCAATTTTCCAAAAAAAAACCAAATGCGTGTTTCTTTACTTTTAAAGGAGACTCCAAATACTAATTTTCACGTCTGTAACATCTTCAGTTTTGAGATATAAGTATCCTCATAAAAGTAATTCAACTCCTTTTTCACCCCCCTCCCTTCCTACCCGTTAAGTTGATTTCCCCCTCCCCAAAAGTGCGTGTTTCCTTATTTTTAAAGGAGATTCCAAATACAAATTTTCACGTCTTTAACATCTTTAGTTTTTGACATATAATGGAATGTTGATTTTCCGTAGACAAAAGAACATATGCTTCTTTACTTTGAAAGAAGATTCCAAATACATCTTCAGTTCTTGAGATATAAGTATCCTTATAAAAAGAATTCATCTCCTTTTTCACCCCAGTCCA
Organism: Anabrus simplex; assembly: GCF_040414725.1. NCBI lineage: Eukaryota > Metazoa > Arthropoda > Insecta > Orthoptera > Tettigoniidae > Anabrus > Anabrus simplex. Next base: position 1,419,814,670 of record NC_090265.1, on the reverse strand, counting down.
TTAATTTGATTCCCCTCCCCCCTCCAAAAAAGTGTGTTTATTTTAAAAGGAGATTCCAAATACAAATTTTCATGTGTGTAACCTTAAGTTTTGAGATATAAGTTTCTCCATAAAAAGAATTAACTTTTTCACTTCCTTCACCCTCCCCCCTTAAGTGAATTTTCCGAAAACCAAAAATACTTGTTTCTTTATTTATAAAGGAGCTTCCAAATATCATTTATCACGACCGTAACATCTTCAGTTTGGAGATATATGTATCCTCATAAAAAGGAATTAAACTCCTTTTTCACCACCCCTGCCCCCAAGTTGATTCCTCCCAAAAATGAGCGTTTGTTTATTTTTAAAGGAGATTCCAAATACTAATTCCCCCCCCCCCCCCCCCATATGTGTGTTCCTTTATTTTAAAGGAGATTCCAAATACCAGTTTTCACATTTGTAACATCTTTAGATTTTTTGGTATATACATATTCTCATACAAATAATTCAACTAATTTTTCAATTCTTTTATTACCCCTCCACCACCGTTAAGGTTTTTTTTTTTTCAAAAATCAAAGAATATGTGTTTTCTTATTTTTAAATGAGGTTCCAAATACCAATTTTCAAGTCTGCATCATGTTAAGTTTTTGAGATATACGGTAGATAGGCTAATTTTAAAAATTTACCCCATTTTTAAGTTCCCCTTAAGTGGATTTTCAGAAAAAAATATTTGTTTCTTTACTTTTACTTTTACAGGAAATTCCAAATTTCAAATCTGTAATATGTTACCTGTCTGAGATAATTTGCAGATATAGTCTTTTTAAAAATTCACCCCGTTTGTCACTCCTGTTCACCCCGTATTCTTTGGATTACCCAAAAACACAAAAATACGTGTTTCTTTATTTTCAAAGGAGATTCAAAATTTCAATTTTCATGTCTGTAACATCTTCAGTTTTTGAGATATGTCTCTTCATAAAAGGTATTCAACCCCTTTTCCCCCTTTTTTCACCCCCCCTCAATGGGACTTTTTGGAAACAAAAAAAAAATGTGTCTCTTTATTTTTAAAGGAGATTTTAAATACTAATTTTTACGTCTGTAAACTTTTAAGTTTCTGAGATATAGATATCCTCATTTTAAAAATTCACCCCCTTTTTTGCCCCTTTAGTGACAGAATATCCAAAAATCTTCCCTTAGCGAGCACCTACATGTTAATATGAATGTATCCCTAAAATTTCATGTCCAGTGGTTTTGGCTCGGCGATGATGAATCAGTCAGTTAGTCAGTCAGTCAGTCAGTCAGTCAGTCAGTCAGTCAGTCAGGACAAGTTATTTTATATATATAGATGTATTCATTGTGCAGAGAGCATCCAACCAGTCTCCAATGATAGCATGCAGAAATTATGCCAACTTATGGATATGCTGAAATAGAGATTTGTTTCCATGTTCAGGCCTGAGCAGAAACTTGATTTTGATGAGTGTGTGGTAAAATACTTTCACAAATGTAACTTAAAAGCTTACAGTCCGTTGAACACACAACTTCAGTATTAATATTACACTATAATATACCTCTAAAAAACACTATTAAACAAGGAATAAAAATACACACTACTAAGCAAAGAGCAACATGTTTCATTCTTTAAACATCTTCAGATTCTTTGATTAGATTCTTGATATATTCTTGAAGACATGAAGTCATCACCCAGATTTTAAGTCAAAGTGTTCTTTAAAATATTTTGCTTAGTATTGATGATTCACTTTAATGCCTGGATGTTTCACTTTGAAAAGATCAAACATAGTTTTCACTGACATTCTAAAAAAAAAAAATCCAGAATAGTGACAATGTTTTGTAGAGAATGAATCAATATGCTTATGAATAAACATTCTAACATCTGCAGGCTTGGAATTTACTGTAATGTTTTTACCTCGCTGGTCAAATGGAGATCTTCCAAGTAGTAGTAGTAGATCCCTAGTGTGGCAAATTCTTCCATCATTGATTAGACTACGCAGACTGATGAAGACCTTCTAACACACTTCTTTCTTTGTTTCATTTATGAGAACATGGTACTTTAAGTTATGGCTGCACTGCACCAAACTGTTTTCTTTCCTAGGATGTTTCCTAGGATGTTCATTATCAAAGATTTTGGCAGCCGCGATAGTGATTGCAGTGGAAGTGAAGTGGTGCATATGCTGACATTCTGTTAATCCTTGCATGTTCAGATCTAGTTCATCTTTCGTTTAGAGGCTGTTAAATGTGTTTAATATTAATGTTTCTTGCAACTCATCTAGGCCTGTGTCACTTAAACATACCTTCCTGCAGTTGCATCTTGAGCCAGTTTTTCTTTCTGGAACTATTTCACAGCTTTTGTTTCCCTATATGTTATCTTTTATGAGAAACCTTATTTTTAACACCTCTGTACCGTTTTCTCTCAATTTCACCAACCATAGTTGAAGGGTTTTGATCAAAACCGAGTTATTGCATGTATGATATAGTAAGTGATCTACTTATCAATCTAGTGCAAGTAGTAGGCCTACCTAAAGATGACAACAGATGATAGTGCAGTGAATTTTTGCATCTATGGTAAGTACCGCTTGCTGCATGTACACTATGGTATGTGAAAAAATTGGCGTCCTTGCTGTTGATGAGGTTCTGAACATTATCAAAGATTTTGGCAGCCGCGATAGTGATTACAGTGGAAGTGAAGTGGTGTTTGAATCTGGTGTGTATCCAAAATATTTACCAGCAGTCAAACAAGCAACAAAACCATTAGACAATGATAGTGTGGTAAGTTTAATTTTTATAGCTTTTACGGCGACGATGGGACAGGAACAGGCTAGGAACGGGAAGGAAGTGGCCGTGGCCTTAATTAAGGTACAGCCCCAGCATTTGCCTGGTGTGAAAATGTTATCCACTGCAGACACCATCATTTACATAATATTGTGATATTGACATGTTGTACAACCCTCTAGTGAAATGTTTATAAATTCTGTTTTGCTTAGTTATTTAATCTGTTGTTGTTTGTTGTAGGTATAATGTAGAATAAGTAACACTAAGACAAGCTTAATATAAAGTTAAGTACTGTGTTAGGAACTTAAAATGTAAGACAATACAATAATGGTGATTATATTTTTCAACTTCAGAATTATTTTATAAATATACAAATGTATATTGTACTCATTGTTGTGTTCATTTAAAATACCTATGGTTTTAATTGTAAGATGTGTTTCTTAGATATGAGGGATCTTCCATATGGTATTCCACTAAGTACGATATTGTATTGTGCAGAAAAGGCTATTACTAATAGAGTGAACAAATAATATTCCTCCATTCAGTAATATTGATGAACATTATTTTGATGATTCAGTATCGCTAGTGCTGTAATATTGTTATGTTTGCATGCACATAACGATAACTGAACAAATGTATGCATGTAAACCTTGCAGTATAATTTTTATTAATTATTTTGTACAGACAAAAAAATGTTTAAATTTTTATTTTACAATTTACTTTACGTCGCACCGACACAGATAGCTTTTATGGCGACAATGGGACAGGAACAGGCTAGGAGCAGGAAGGAAGCAGCCATGGCCTTAATTAAGGTACAGCCCCAGCATTTGCCTGGTGTGAAAATGGGAAACCACAGGAAACCATCTTCAGGGCTGCCAACAAAAAATTTGCCAAGAGGTATTTCCATTACCATTATCTCTATTCTTCATGATATGAGTAATATCAGAGAACATTCAGAAAGTATTACATGCTTCCTTTCAGGATTTATGTAAAACTAAATTATGCTTTATTTCAAAACAAGTGATTTGTTAGTTACCCTGGTTTACACCTGAACCCTTCATTTATGTAGAACCCATTAACACAACCAGCATTAGTAACAAATTTTGAGTTGCCAATAACAGTTGAATATCACACAGTGTTGGAAACAGACGTACAAACATTAAGAATAGAAACAGCATTAAGTCCAGGACTTCTGTACTTTCTAAAAGTACCGTAATGCAAACTTCAGGATACTGTCTCTCTGCAGGAAAGAATTGACTACCATAGTTTCTATGCTAAATTGAACAGCTTGCCTCATAGATATGTATTATACAAAATCTTAATTTATGAAAAAAGTGGACTTACGTTGTTTCTAAAATTAGAAATTCAAGTGGAAAGATATAGACTGAGATGGTTTGATATTCCAAATGAAATAAAATAATAGCCAAGAAAGATCCAGATTACCATGGATGGATCTGATAAAAAATAGACCGAGCAAGTGGCTGCGGTGTTTGAGTCACGTAGCTATCAACTTGCATTTGTGAGATAGCGAGTTCAAACCCCACTGTTGGCAACCTTGATGATGGTTTTCCATGGTTTTCCATTTTCACACCAGGCAAATGCCAGGGCTGTACCTTAATTAAGGACATGGTTGCTTCCTTCCTACTCCTAGTTCTTTCCTATGCCACCACCACCATAAGACATATCTGTGTTGGTACGACGTAAAGCAAATAGAATAAAAATAGAATGATAAGAATAGTATAAGACAACAAGACTTGGAATAGAAATGGATGAGGAATAGTGGAAAGATAGGGTAAAATGGAGAGAAGCTGCATTTACTTGTGCCTGGATGCATCTGAAGATGGGTAAATGATGATGATATTCATCCAATGCAATCGATCGATCAATCAGTCAATCAATCAATCAATCAATCAATCAATCAATCAATCAATCAATCAATCAATCAATCAATCAATCAATCAATCAATCAATCAATACTGATCTGCATTTAGGGCAGTCGCCCAGGTAGCAGATTCCCTATCTGTTGTTTTCCTGGCCTTTTCTTAAATGACCAAAATTTACAAAATTAACATTATGGTATAGGATTTAGATGATGATTATTTTTAATTTTAAGGGTATGAGAGAGGAAAGAGAAGAGAGCCACAATAGAAAGATATTACAAAGGATGATGAAGGGAAATTTTGGTGTAATTACAAAGAACATTACATAAGGCCTTTTGGTAGCCTAAATCCATCAAGGGTTAAAAGAGAGCAAATGTTAAAGAGAGTAATTTAAGTAGGTTTCAATCAAGAAAATTTAGAGCCATTTCTAAATGCCATTTATAAAGAAAGAGCTGGATTGTTAAAAGTTACTCACAGGAAATGTATCCGGATGTTTTCCAGTGTTCATAGAATAGATGCGCTTAAACACTTTCATAGCATCATCACATCGACCACGAGACATCAGAAACTTTGGGCTCTCATCAAATAAAAGCAAGAGGAGGCCTGATGCCAGACTTGGAATAGCACATAAAGCCACAAACATATTCCAGGAGCTGTATTTGATATAGCCACCAAAGAGATCCCAAGACCAGGGTTGAGGGAGTAGCATCCATGCAATAACTGAAAAATAGAAAGATTCATTCAGTTCATTGATAAATATTATTTCCCAGTTTCAATCAATCAATCAATCAATCAATCAATCAATCAATCAATCAATCAATCAATCAATCAATCAATCAATCAATCAATCAATCAATCAATCAATCAATCAATCAATCAATCAATCAATCAATCAATCAATCAATCAATCAATCAATCAATCAATCAATCAATCAATCAATCAATCTTTAATTAAGCATAGAATATTCTGTAGGCATTGTCACATATATTTTGTATTTGTATACAGATAAATATATATTGGTGCTAACGGATGTACCCGTGCTTTGCTACGGGATTCTCAGAAAGACTGTCTTTGTCGTTTTACTAACTGAAGTCAACATAGGTCATTACAGAAATGTCAGTAGGAATGTAGTAATTAAAAGCAATGTTATCATATAAAATACTCGATCAAATGAAAAACTGCACATTTTCTCACTTTTAACGAACAGTACTATGATAACTTGCAGTACTATTGTGCCATTCTAACAGTCCGAAGTTCTAGAGATGGAGTGACCAGGCCGCAGACAGCAGTGAACACTCCTCTGCCATTACTCTGTTATTCCAGTCAGTGCCTCAGAGTAGGGATTGAATAGTTCGAATGCTATGATGAACCAGTGTTTTACGTACCAGTAGTATCAGAAAATTTATGAATCAGAGGAATGGGATGTTAAAGAAGAAAGTTGTCTAACTCCCGCCCATATTCAGACAAGCTCTTATACTCTGTATGACCGGGCGAGTTGGCCATGTGGTTAGGGGCACGCAGCTGTGAGCTTGTATCTGGGAGATAGTGGATTCGAACCCCACTGTCGGCAGCCCTGAAGATGGTATTCTGTGGTTTCCCATTTTCACACCAGGAAAATTCTGGGGCTGTACGGTAATTAAGGCCAAGGCCGCTTCCTTCACACTCCTAGCCCTTTCCTATCCCATCATCACCATAAGACCTATCTGTGTCGGTGCGATGTAAAGCAAATTAAAAGAAAGGAACTCGGTTCGCAGCAGTAATCCTATCTATCTGAGATGAGTGGCAACAGAAGACACAAAGCACATCACAACAAACAATGTTCAATGTAATGTTACTGTTGAATCAATTTTATGAGCTTTCTATATTGTAGGCCTTCACATTTAGTTTTCTTTCGACTCTGTTATATTAGGGCATATTATAAAATTATTTATAGCGTAGACTGTAGGTAGATATTCTCTGACTTTACATTCAGGTTTTCATTAAATTCTGCTTAACCATTTTGTCGTGACTCAGCACTGATATGGACTTAGTAACAAAAATCCAAATTCATGAATATCTCTGTGATCATTTAATACTACATAACTTTAGTTATGTAAAGTTATGTAGTAGTAGTAGTAGTAGTAGTAGTAGTAGTAGTAGTAGTAGTAGTGGTAGTAGTAGTAGTAGTAGTAGTAGTAGTAGTAGTAGTAGTAGTAGTAGTAGTAGTAGTAGTAGTAGTAGTAGTATTTATCGATACAACCACTACTAACATAAATATTTGAGGATTACATTTTAGACCTTCCTTAAGCTACCATTTCTCTCAGCGTGAATAAAATTATTTATACCCTAAAATGTAGAGACTTATTCCCTGATTTTGCATACCGATTTTCATTAAGATAGGACCACTAATAATAAATATTTTAGTAATAAATTTTAGACCTTCCCCTAAAATACCATTTCTTTCAATGTGAATAAAATTATTTATAGCCTAAATTGTAGCAACTTATTCCCTGACTTTGCATACCGATTTTCATTAAATTCTCTTCAGTCGTTTTCTTGTGATACGCGTACAGACATACAGACAGACATTACGGAAAATTAAAAAGTTCATTTCCTTGTCACTGTGAACACGACCGATACAGAAATATCATCCTTTTAACATTTTGAGCAATGCACAGACAAAACTCTTATTTAATATATTTAATATATTTAATATATATATCGAGCCCTTATTGAAGTGCTCATTTAATTAACCGGTAATTTATTTGAATGTACAGAGAATATTCCATTTTTATTAAGTGCTAGTAACTGGCAGGAAACATCTACATTCAGCAGCACATGTCGCAATTTCTGCAGGGAGCTTGGAGCTCGGATTTGTTTGCTTACCAGCTAAGTTTGAAAGGTGAAATTTTGACATGACGCACACAAAGCCGAACAAGGGGACAATATAACTCCAACCGAGAACATTTCGAATACCCGGGTGAGAGGCTAGTGTCGCTTATAAGAAATGTTTGAAGTAAGCGTCAGGTACTTGATGCGTCGAGCCAAAGAAACGATAGAGCCACCGTCAATATGGCGAGGCATTGGGCTAGGGGAGATGTGGCCCCAATCGAGGATACGACGGCGTCTTCGAGGACGAGTTAATAAAAACGATGACCGCGTCAGTTAGTTACCCTCGAGTTCGACAGCCGTAGTGGAAGGACGTGTTCCTCCCGCTCGCTCTCTCTCTCCTTGCCAGGCGCTCTGTACTTTCCCAGTACTAGTCAGGCAGCTGTACTTGTTAGTACATTTTCGAAGGAGCATTGTCTGAGCTGTAGCACTTCTCAGTGCTCGCTCTTTCTTCTGTTTCAGGTTATTTTACAGGAGGACCAAGATGGAGAAGCCGACCCTACCAGTGAGACTGGTCGACTACGACTACCAGGGAGCCGTCGAGAAGCTGCTGGACGCGCTCGACACGGCGGATGTCCCCAGTTATGAACGCCCGGGACTGGTGGTGTTCAACCGGCCGGGGGAAAGCGACTACCAGGGGACGCTGAGCGTCTTCGACCACCTGAATGCGACTGCGGAGTTCATCGGAGAGCCACTCCTGCCGATCATCGGCATTATGGTTGCTTCCTGGGCGATCATCATCCGCCCTAACGACGCAGCAAGCTTCAGGGTCTACGAGGAGCGCGCGTCCCAGCAGTTCCAGGTTGCCCGGCTACCAGGACTCAGGGAGCACCTGGACGTCTCGGGCTACCAGGAGGCAGCCTCGCAGACGGAGCCAACGACCGAGGACGACGGCGGCGCTCCCGAGCGCCGCGACGGCGCGACTCCAGTTGGAAAGCTGTACTCCACGAAGTACACGCAGACTAACAAGGCGACAACCAGGGCGAAGTGGTCGCAGACGCAGGCCTACCAGGAAGGGCCTGTTACCCGGGCGCAAACCAGGAACGCGCCCGTGTTGGTGGAGAGCAGCACAGCGGTGGAGAAGGACGCCCCCTGGCGTACTGATACTGCTGCCCAGGTCCAGCCTGCCTGCACGTCTGTCGAGTTGCAGACCTCGATGTGCGCCCCCCAGGACAGGGAACGCAGTCGAGTGTTAGCACCGACCGACGCCACCGCCGCCGCCAGCCAGGAGAAAGAAGAAGATGGCGACGCAGAGGAGCCAGCAGCTACCCCGGGGTTACCAGGCCGGGAGGAGGGCCACCAGGGCGAGGCCTCTTCCCCCGCCGAGAAGCAAACCTCGGGAACGACCGACGCCGCCGCCAGCCAGGGGAAAGAAGAAGATGGCGACGCAGCGGAGCCACCAACTACCCCGGGGTCACCAGGCCGGGAAGAGGGCCACCAGGACGAGGCCTCTTCCCCCGCCGAGAAGCAACCCCCGGGAAGAAGAAGAAGACGACGCCGCACCAGGAAGCAGAAGGCGACGCTGGCTCACCAGGAGAGGACCGCCAAGCCGCAACCCAGGACTGCTCCCAGGACAGCAGTCAACCGAGGAGCCAATAAGGAGAGGACCTCAGCGGGTAGCGGCAGTCAGGTGAGAGTGAAACGTCCCCCTCAGCAGCTCTTGCAGTGTTTCCGCTGTCTGAGGTGGGGCCACCGTCAGGTCAGCTGTGGGCTCGAGGTGAGGTGCAACCGCTGTGGTGATGATCACTACTACACGGCCTGCGCAACACTTAGAGACGCGCCGGTGTGCGCCAACTGCTCGGGGGGCCACCCGGCCTCCCATCGCAGTTGCCCTGTCTACCGGGCCATGGCGCGGGCAGAGAGGAAGGAGGCCCGGCGCCATGACCCACCCCCTTCCAGGAGGCCCCCGCCTCGGCGGGCTTGGCCTCATTCTCCGGGATCGGAGACTGGGTACGAGGTACCCCAAGGAGGTGGAGTCGTGCAACAGGCCCTAGTGGTACTCGACGCATGGCTCCGCAGCCGGCAAGGACCGTGCTAGTCACAGCAGTGCCCAGACGGACTGATCCCCAGGTGATGGAAAGGCAAGGAATTGGTTTATGTATTGTGCATGTTACCTGTTCCTAACTAACACAACCTCTGGTCTTTTTCCAGCCCACATCCTTGCATGTGCTATCACAAGATGTCAGGTTTTACATGTAGGCTCTTTCTTCTTTCTGCCTATGTGGTTTTTCCCTGACCCTTCAATACCATACTTCAACACCATATACCTAATACAATCTCGCCTGGTAGCGTGTCTGACATGGAAACAGGCAGATACTCCTTGTATCACTTCCCACTCTTCCCTGCTATCTCTTTCTTCTTCTTAGAAATAATAGCATGTCGGAGGCCATGTAGATTGAGTCGTTGGTCACGCGGGGGGAGCGGGCTTCGGGGGCCCCCCCGAAAAAAAAAAGTTAGTTACCCTATTATTCGGCGAGATTCTGTGCAGGTAACATCGCAAGAAGAAGTTGTTTATTTACGCGAGTGATCGTGTGGGGACTCGTAAGATTTTGTTGGAAAACGCTCAGTCTACATTTGATATACTCAAGTTTTCTAATACTGGGGGAATGGCATTTAACTTACGATTACCCAAGAGAGAGAACAGTTCCATTTAATCATTTCAAAGTGCATAGTAGCCTGCCTGTGTAAATCGTCTTCCGAGGGCACAAACTTTACCATTTTCAGTTCAGCCGTTTATAATATGGGAAATATTTGACCTAGTTACTGGAGTAGATAAAAGAAGCGGTTCCGCAACTAAATGGGAACTGGTTTCACGGTCGGCGGAATTTATCCCCGGCTATAGTATTCTTGTAACTGGCCGGTTGATCTTGACCTAATTTCTACATCGTGAACGAGAGGATGTTTTAGACGATATTCTGAAGCAGAAGCAGCAACGGAAAATACGGCATCACCTTTCTACCCCTCGATGGAGACAAAAGGACTGATCCAAGTCTTTTCTGAAGGCAGCATTCTCATCGATATGGCAGGCTAAAAAGCAAGATGAGGTCGGCTGTCTCCTGAGGACGAGCGGCCATGAGCCAACATAACAGATGAGTACAGAGTTTTTAATGTAATTATGTAAGTGTGAACGTGTTTAATTTTGCAAAAGGGGATAGGTTAGTTTGATATTTAATTTCTGTAGATGTAGCTTTGTTTGGAAAGACTACGTCCCATTTAAAGTAAATGATAAGAAGCTTGTTAATGTAAATATAAATTGTAACATAAATGTGGACCGTTTGCATGAGGTCGCAGCTTGCTGTCGTACATTTTATTCTGATTTATTTAGCTGAGTGGTTAGCGTCATTCCTATACGAGTCAGTTTCTTATTTTAGCCTCGTATATATATTTTGATTTGTTTGCTTTGATGTTTGAGACGCTGTGTACGTCTCGGGGCTTAATTGTAATTGTAAATAAGGATTCAAATCAAAGTCAGGAAGGACTAGATTAAATTATTATTAATGGGAGCTCAAAGTGTACGGAAACATGCCGTCACGTTTTCTGGGATTTATTGCATGATGTGTGACTGAGAGTGTGTAAGACGGCGGAGCGTGGATCCAGGAAGTTGTTAGCGTCATCTTCACGACTATTGTGTATATCTAGGTTGTAAATTGGTAATTGATTCACGAGTTCCGAATATTAGAATAAAATTTCTGTAAAATGTATTATTATTATTATTATTATTATTATTATTATTATTATTATTATTATTATTATTATTATTATCCATATGAGTTTCTCGCTATTTGGGATTGAGATATTTCAGTAACTTTCCGATGTTCAGGCATGATCGATGTCAGTGTGGCAATTTCTTAGTTTCAGTTTAACATATTTACTACAGAGTTGGCCACTTTATTATTCATGTATACTTTGTGCGCGAATGCTTTGATTTGTAACCAGCGTGGTCGTGTTTCTTTCATGCGAGCGAATGTTAGATGACGTCCTTCATATTTCTTCAGTTTTACGCTACTTTAGGACATGAGATATTATTTTGTGTGATTTTGAGTAAGAGGACGCGTTCCTCATCTGAAAGACCTGCATTTTCTTGATTGCATGACTTGCGTCGGGTAGACTGTTGAGCAGCGTGTGTAAATGTTTGGACCCTGTGGTTTTGGTATTGCTGCTTTATTTTGGGAGACGTCGATCTCCCCTTTGAGTCATTCCACCGTGTGTTGGCGAGGGTGATATGTTTGTCTACCGAGGAGAGTTTTATTTGAGCGGCCTATACTTTGTGATTTTATTGTTTCTGTCCATGTCTCTATGGTTGTTGTAGTTGACGAGAGTTTTATATCGCGACGTATGTCCCGGCTTTTCTTTTTCGATATAACCACGCTGAGGAATAATTTGTGTCATGTCATCTTTTCCAGGATACAACGTTGAATTAGATCATTTTTTAATGTATTTGTGTCATGAAATTTCATTTCAGGAATCCACGTTGATTGTGAGCGTGACACTGTAAAGTCCACCTGTTTGTTGATTTTGTGCCTGTATAATTTTCAGGAACCTGCGTTGAATAGGAAGTGTTGCTTAAGTGTAATTATGTTTCCTTTCATTTTCGTTGAGGCTTTGAATGGATGCGAGTTGCGTGAATGCCGCATGCTTTCCTTGGTGAACCCTGGAAAATATGATATCATGTTTTGTTTCTTTGAATGTATATTTTGCCATTTATATGATTTTGATTTTGTGTGGTTCCAATCCACATTGTTTGCTCTTCTCATGAGATTGCTCATGACTCGAGATGTATATTTTATGCACAGGATGTTTTACCACTCAGCGTGTTATATATTGTACAGTTAGGTTAGTTTTGTCCTCGCCCCCCTTTTGCGCCTTAGATCACGTCTTTTCTTAAGGTTATTGACCCCACTGCAATGTCAAGTGTGTAGAAATGGGGAACGTACTCATCTACAGTTAAAAGTGTTAGCAAAAAGTAAAGCCAGGAGCGTGGTGCGCGCACGCAAGCCCATGTGTTAAAATAAATAAAAAACTTCAGGGTTTGATTTGATATGTTAAGTATGTGTGTCGGCATACACTGTAAATTTGTAATATATTCTGATTCTCAAGATGGACTTTATCAAGCTAAAGAAAGAAAAAACAATCTGTCATGTAAATCTGGATTATTTGATACTTTTGCTATTTTTGAAACATATTTATCGTGTTGTTTATTTTAATAAACAGATTTTCCCCCAAACCTGACGTCATTCTTCGCCTTGATTTATTGTAGTTTGATTGACCTCACCGTGTCCGCATTTAGTTATATGTTCCCCATCAAAATCCAGGGTGTATGTATTTTTAGGGCATTATTTTAATCATATTTAGGACTGAGCACGCCTGGGATCGGCTGACTAGTCTGGGGCAAATTACCTTGTTGGTAATAACGGGGACAATATATATATGTATTTTACTATTTTGGTGCATTATATTTAAATTATTCTCCAATTAATTACTGATTACATCCATTTCAAAGAAATCCTTTGTGAAATAAAACGGATGTTGGAGCAGACAATGCTTCAATCTAGTTTGAAATATATTATTCAGGAGTACCTCACCTAGTCAGTTACCTGTTGAAGAGTTTCAATGGATAAATTCAATGACCTGCCTGTGTTTCCTATATCCTATATCCACCTGGTTTCTTCTTCTCATACTATGATGTGATATCTGTGATATGTTTTCCTTTATATTGTGCCATTTCACTGTTCTCAACAAGATCCAACCGGAACAAAAATGGAGTCTCAGTTATCAGAACGACGATATTAAAACGTCAGACACTACTACAAGCCGGAGTAGTAACGTTGTCGTCGAGCGCCTGGCGAAAAAGAAACATAGACTGCAGTGATAAAAGAATGACGTATGAAGATTGTTAAGAGTTATTATTAGAAGAAAAATTTTAACATTCATTCATTCAATTTGCTTATGAGAAGAAGAACGTCTCAGTCGATCGCATGAGAAAGAAAATATCATTACACCGGAATAGGGATGTATAGAACTAGCACCGATAGAGCACGCTGCTGTTGTGCTGGGTAAGCGCAATGCGCTCTTGATTTGTCTCCTGTGTACTCATGCCGCTAAATATCCACGAATTTGAGTTGCTTAAATTGTTATTTTCATGACTATGCAGAGCTATTACAGTGCTCCTATTTGAACAAATCAGGGAAGCCATTTTCGTTTCACCAGTTCCCACAAAATAAAGAAATGAGGAAGAATTGGATACATGCTCTTAGAAGAAAAATTTCGCTGAGAAGAATCTGACCGAAAATATTAAAGTGTGTTCCCATTATTTTCAACCCGGTGACTTCACGAAAACTTTGTTGGGTAAGTACGATTTACGAAGGGAAATAATTCCTATTTTCTACCTATGAACTGATTAGGCATTTTGATAACTACCACCGAATTTATGCGTTTGTATTTAAAGGTGAGAGAGCAAGATTAAAACCGGGCGTTGTTCCATCGCTTTTTCCATGGACCACGAACACAACAAAAACAAAGAAGAGGCCATACACCAGAAAATTGCCGGATTACCACGATAAGCCTACAATATCGGAATATGCAGAAATCACATCCTTTGAAATACGGGAAGAAATCGTGAATATACCCGAAGAAGTGAATATTACATTTGTGACTCCCATTTTCAAAGACATCAGCACTCAAAAATACTACAGGTAATTTGGCTGTTGAGCAAACAATGCGTAATCCTGATGCCATATTGCGCTATACAGGGTTTGTAGACGTCCAACATTGTAATTTGGTGTTTGCTGTTCTGGGAGAAAACAGATACAATTAACAGATATTCTCTCTTGAAAGCAGACTGTGTATATTCTGGACAGTTATGAATCTAAGGACCAACAAATCTGACAAAGAACTAAGCCTCAACTTCGGAATCCATGAAACAACTGTTGGGATAATATTTAATGTTTGTATTGATTTCATGTACTGCCAATTTAAAGAGTTGAACATGTGTCCTGATAGGGAAAATGTTCTTGAAAACATCTCCCATGCTTTTAGACAGAAATATCCCTCGACTAGAGTTATAACTGCTGCAACTAAGATTATAATAGCAAAACTTTTCCAAGGGCAAACATTCCACTTTAATAGGGCAAACTATCCTCAACCGTTTGGTACGGGAATACTGAAAAGTTTATAAATTTTGGCTGCATGTTTCTGAACACAGAATAATACCAGTCTTAGGGAAGTGCTCTAATGAGTAGCTTACAGCAGCAATATGCTTACAACATGTCTTGGGGCCTGCTCCAGCAAAGCGTTCACATTCCCTTCCTATAATGTCACCAGGTAGGCTACTCCTAAAATAAGCTTCACATTATAGGCCTTATGTTTTGTGTACTCGGATTTCACAGCACTTTATTTTAGAATTTCGCCCGATTGAAATTAACCTTTTATAAACAAAACAAGCTTTTCGCTGTAAAGTCTGTATCCAGTATAATACAATGATTTGTAGTTGGAAACAGGTGCTCCATCTATTTCCGATTTTCTAAATACGAAATCATCCATCAGATGCAAATCTGTGACAATGATCTTCACCTTATGGCTGATGTTCAATAATTCAAATGAACCGGCACTGGGAAACTCAAAAATATTCACATGACTTTGGTGGTAGATAAAGGCTGTATCTGCCGTTTCATGAAAGCCATCAACCTTAAAAATACATGAATCGAAGTCTATAAGCAAGGGGAGCAAGTGCGTGTTTAAATATCTATTCATGATTTAAGTCTTGTGGAGGTACATTTATATATTTATCGATGTACAACTCTCAAGTAATTGTAATCTTTAGGAAAAGGCATGCTGACTCCTAATAATTATTTGGATAATCAAGCGTGTTAGAATTTTCTGATTACCGCTGTACTAATTCTTCATTTCTCCCGCTAGTTTTAGCGTTTCTGGTCCGTAGCTCATTTTGCAGCTGTTTAACGCTTAAACGCTGAAAATCGTCCGTAATATACTAGGGGATATACTTATACAATTAATTAATATAGTCTTCGAGTAAAATTAGAGAAGATACAGTTCGCTTTAGCTCAGAAAACTCGGTCACATTCTATACATTACTCGCAGCTCACAGGGAGAAACATAAGGCGATCGCCTTGCGCTTACCCAATAGTACATTAGCGCTATCTGTTGCGAACTTGCTCTGCCTACATCTCTATTCTATTCCTAAGACAGAAAGAAGTCTTCGTTCACACTTATTCTCTGCAGTATTAGCGCTACAAATTATTTCGCACCACGAAATTAAATCGCTTTTTAAAATATAAAAGATTCCACAGTGATACGTCACGTCACACACCTAAGACGACGTATTAACCGATACCACCAATTCGGAGCGGCTAAAGAACTGTAACATCGGCAAGAAGATAGAGAAAGGAAATATATAAAGACGCACAATCTCCATAATTTGAGTGGAATAATCACCTTTACATATTCCAAACTGTTAGAATATTTCTGAGATCAACTCTTCCAAGAGAAATCTTTATTTATCACAGGCAAATAGTAGAAAAATACAGTCATAAGATGACGACAGTGCCTACAATGATGTCTTATTCTGTTCCATTTGCTCGAGCTACTACCATGATGCACTAAGAAAATGAAGGCGAAACTGCCCAGATGAAAGCAGCGCAGGATGACGTTGCCGGCCCATGAAGACCAGTAACTAGATGAGACGATCCCAAATGTTCCCAAACACCTAAGGGAAATGCAAGGAGCTGTGCCCACATGTCCATCCACCCGGACATGAGACGACAACGGGAAATGCAAAGCAAAGATAAGTTTTCTTTAAGTCAAATATACAAGTACGAATTTATTCATTCTTTTTGTTAAAGTGCTATTCTAGTTAGTGTCAGTGTGATAAAAATATACGAGAAGACGGTTACCAGAGTTAGGTTAAAGGATGTTAGGTATTCATCAAACCTAAACGTCAAATCCATATGTAGGGTATAGTCAACCAGTGATAATAAAGCATCCGTTCGTAATGCTGTCAATGTAATAGGAGTGGAGGTTAATTTTTAATCTATTGGTGATTTTCATACGACATTGAGATACATTTTAAGCATATGTGAGAACTTATGACACCGAGTATCAGTAGAAATGAGATCGTATGTAGGAAATGCTTACTATATAGAAGGATGAGGTAATATCTTTTGGAATTATGAAGGATTGAAACTATGACAGTGTAGTTAAGTTCACGCTCCATGATGACAGTGAGAAATATGTCGAGTTGGAATGAGATGATGCATATACTGTGAAGTGAAATGTGAAATGATGGTTCTTTAATATGAATAATGTTATGAGTTTATGGTAATTAATGTTGGTGATAGTTATTGTTCTTCGTGAGTATGGTCATAGTTGTTTTGTTAAGGAGAATAATATTCCAAATAACGTATTTTTGAGGTAGTTAACGAATATAATGTGTCTTCAGTTGACCATTTATCCATGAGTAAGCCATGAGTAGACTAGGATACGATCTCAATGCCGTCCGTATGTTGATATTTTATTAAAAATCACCAAATGATCCATAATGAGAAGGATGATATTAAATTCGCCTACTTAAGTGCATTTCTTCTAATTGCAAGATTTTTCTCATATGTTAGGGAAGCTTTGAAGTGTTTTCCAATGCATTACCCAATATCACTGGTGACTTAACTTCACGAATAAGAGTTGTTAGTTGAAAGTGAAGTCTTCTTACAAGGTAGACCACCCAAGTACCGTATATTTTGATGGAATGACGGCCAGATACACCTAATAGCACAGTGTTATGACACAGATAAGCACTTGAATTAATTAATGATCTCGAATTGAGAGAATAATTTGCATAATTTTTTAGATGTGATGTTTGATCATAATATTTTAAGAGTATACATTGACTTAAAGGGAGTTGTCGATGCTTATGCAGGATATGTGCCAAGAAACATGGACATGTTTTGAAAATACGATATCTGTCCCGTGTTTTAAATATTCTGAAGACATTTTCCCAGGTTAATTCGGTTGTATTTGGATACAAAGAGTTAGAATCAAGAAAAGATAATGTATTTCCATGAATTAACGTAAATGAGACGAAAGAAAATAGTACATTCAAATTAATTTTTCAACAATTTATTTAGGGAAAGATGTGATTCCAGTTCTTAATTGATTCATTGCCAAACATGAAACTGCGTCCTACATTTTCAAGAAAAATCTCTCAATCCACAACAGTGTAAATAGTATGTTATGATGTAATTTTTCATTCATTTTCGTTAGATGCATCTAATACCTTTATCTAATATCTTTTATTTAACTTAGATTCTTTTCTTTTCAATTAGATTTTCAGACTAATGTCTTTCAATTAAGATCGTTTAAGGTCGTGTTTGTTTTACTTTTAAGCATCCTAACTGGATATTTTATTTTTACCGGAAGACTTTAACTTAATATTCCCAAAAATGAACTTCACGACATATGTATAGTTCAACATTCATTACCTTTTATCTCAAAGAGAGAATATGATAATCTTTTACTCCTGATTGGATTTAATTTATAATAAATGAAGCATGATAAAAGTCAATCTTTCTTTTAATGACTTTTAGAGTAATTGCCTAGTTGTAAGTGCTAATGTCTTGGTAATTTCACAATCTACAAGTGGATACTAGCTAGGAATACGAGTAGGAGACGTCCTTCTGCGTAGGTTAGATATTTCCACGAGTATAGATCGGTGTTCTTTTTCTCATTCGGAACCCATAGCCCGTAATCCATGAACGGCGATAGTTATAATTATATTTGAGATAGTCTGGGTCTTGTGCGTCCTTACCTGGACGTGGGAACGGCGCAGTATAATGCATTAAAATGTACTGATCAACTGCAGTCATAATAAAATTATCAGTAAAGAAGGGTTTATAGAGTACACCTGGTGAAGACTTGGATATGGATTACAAGAAGCTCTGAAATTCTTCTGCAATTTGCCCACAATAACATTCAATACTGCACAATGCTATGAAAAATTATAATGTATGCATTTAACAAGAACTTTCTTAGGACTTTACATGTAAGGGCCCTTAATAAATACAGTAGGTCCTACCTTTGACAATTTCCATGTGACAAAATCAATATGTGCACCCCAGGCAACTAAGCATCCAAACAGAATCCTAACAGCTTGACAGGGTAATTATCTTCAATAATTTGATGAGTACTTCAGCCAAACATCAATGCAATTTTTATTGGAATTTAGTAAGAGCTTGTTTGTTCCAATCAGACATCAATGATCTGCATTTAAAGCTGTCGCCTATATGGCATATTCCATAACAGTTGTTTATCTAGCTCTTAGACATTTTCAAACAACTTGGAAATTTATGAAACATTTCCCTTGATAATTTACTCTAATCCCATACTCCTCGTCCTATAAATGAATATGCTTGTCGTTGTCTCTTCTATCTGTAGCTCAATTTTTTCACACTGACCCTTCATTGTGTTAATCCTATTCATATCCGTGACTTTATAAAGTGTGATTTATCCCTTGTTTATTCCTTCCTATTGTGTATATTGAGCAAATATTAATATTAAGAAAATATTAAGAAACATATGAAAACTTTCTACATTTGATACACCCATTGACAAAAAAATCACATATCAAGGCGGAGTTTACATTCTGCTATAAAACTAAGCATGCAGTTACTGAATATCTCAAGCAGATAGTGAAATAATTAGCATAGTACATGACTAGTTGAACAGTCTTGTCCCAAGAGGGCCTAAACATTGTATCCCATCGCAGACATATCCTCGGGTTCATAGGTTCCCTTCCCAGGCTAGTCCAGATGGTAAGTCACATGATTTTCCTTAGGAATGCCTGGTTGACAATTAGTATTCATAATACACATACTTAACTCCATTCCCTGAAACTTAAAAATACAATTAATACTTTATTCACACAATGATGTATTCACTATTTTATATTAAATCTCTCTGACCATTTAAATCAATTCTCATAAGTTATATTTTGTTTTCACAATCAGATCCACTTGTAACCCAGTCCTCCAGCTTATATATTTTCAGATATGATCTCAATCTTTTATTGTCTATTTTGTGGCTTTACTTCACACCGACACAGATAGGTCTTATGGCGATGATGGGATAGGAAAGGCCTAGGAGTTGGAAGGAAGTGGCCGTGGCCTTAATTAAGGTACAGCCCTACGGAAAACCATCTTAAGGACTGCTGACAGTGGGATTCGAACCCACTATCTCCCAGATGCAATCTCACAACCGCGCGCTCCTAACTGCACATCTAACTCGCCCGGTTATTGTCTATTTATGCAATTCAATCTTTCAAGTACTGTGTTCACGAATCTCTTCATTTTAATAATAGAACAAACAACAAAATAATGACAGGTTAATGTTTTCTCTGTTTGAAGTTAGTGGTTGAAAAGACGCGAATTTCGACATGACATCTGAGGTTACTAAGCTGCAGGAGTTATACAGACTGGCCTTTGGTAATTGACCATATATGTCTATAGCATACAATTCACAAGGTTTTGTGAATAGGTTGATGGTTTGCTAAATAACAGTTCCATTTCATTCTTAGACAGATATCATACCGGTATGTCTTAATTGTATCCCTGACCATCTTTTGAAGTCCTGATCATGTGAATGTTTCTTGTAACACCAGCACCATCTTATCAACCTCTCTGTGTTAGATTATTTTATGGACATACCATATTAGATCTGCCTGTAAGATTTTTGGAACAATTTTTCTCCATTTTGTCCGATCATGTTCGATGTACTGGTACTTAAATAATATCCCATCTTCATATTTATGTTTCACAGTCAAATTATCTCAAATTTTCATGACTTTTCCCCCTTAAGAGACTGTATAATGCCTGGTTCTTCATGTTGGATTTCCACAAGCTGTTTCAATATATTTAGTATCTCTTGAACTTCTTGCTCTATTTTAACTGCATTTATGTCATTTTCATCTTCCCTCGGGTTTCTGCTAAGTATATCCGCTAAAGTATTTAGTTTTCCTGGATATTTAAATTCTAAATCATATTGTAAGTATCTTGGTGAATGGATAGAACCTAACATGTCCGAAAAAAGAAGCCTTTGCTTCACGCATGAATAAAATGGAAATGGCTTACCATCTGACTAAAAATGTCTATAACAAAAGATCTATATCTCTGAATGCAAAAATCAAACACTATTGCACTCTCATCCGGCCAGAGGCTCTATATGTAGCGGAATGTCTCGCCATGAACAAAAAAGCATGATGGAGAAATTGGAGGCCAAGGAAAGAAAGATTTTGAGGAAAATCTTAGGTCCAGACAAAGACAATGGCGAGTTTAGGAGACGGCACAACCAGGAGTTGTACTCGCATGTGGAGAAAATAACCGACGTGATGCGGAAAAGGAGGATTATTGTTTATGGACACATGGCCCGAATGAAGTAAACACGGATAACCAACTGCATTTTCACTTTCCATCAAGAGAAAAAGGCAAAGGGGGCATGGTTCAGTGACGCACAGAAAGATCTGCGGGAGATTGGGATCTCATTTGAAGATATCCAGGAGCGTGTCCCACTTAAGAAAAAACTCCAAGAACATCAGAGTTTCCAACCAAAGCCGAAGATGAAAACTGTAAAGGCATGGACAGAAGAGCGAAAGGAGCAACAACTTATACGAATGAAGGAATACTTGACCAACATTAAAGCTCAAGGGAAACAGTTGAAATGCCATGGTCCTTAGTTCGCCGAAACGAAATAATAATAATAATAATAATAATAATAATAATAATAATAATAATAATAATAATAATAATAATAATAATAGTAATAATAATAATAATAATAATAATAATAATAATAATAATAATAATAATAATAATAATAATAATAATAATGCTATCAACCTAAAAATATCAGCAAGAAATTTTCGCAAAATGTTAGAAAAATTTAGAGAGAATTTCATAAGGATATGATAAACTCCATTGAAGTTAATTATCATAACACCAATGCTAGAACTATTATAAACGTTTTGGAAGACAACTGCATAAATATGCTCCTTGTACATTAATGTTGAAAGATGAAAACTGAAAAATGGCACACAGCAGTAGTGAAAATGCTGAGATTATGGCAAAAGCATTCAGTAAACTTTTGAACTGTGAAGAACATAAGGAACTATTACAAATTAATACAAATACTCCAATAAAAACCAAATTTAATAACACAGATCCTCCAACATTTCAAGTATTAGAAAAAGCACTAAAGGAACTTAAAAATTATAAGGCACGCGGAGAAGACCAGGTTTTTGTAGAGATGTGGAAATATTCAAGTAATACAGTTTGGATTTCCTTACACATGGCTTTAACAAAAATTTGGATCGCTGAACAGTTTCCAGAACATTGGACAACAGCCTTAACACACCCTGTTTATAAAATAGGAGATAAGAGTTATCTGGATAATTAGAGAGGATTGTCTATCTTGGACTGCACATACAAGATTTTTCCAAGGTCTTATATGGAAGGATTAAAGATCAACTAGAAAAAGAGGTAGGAGAATACCAAGGAGGCTTTAGACCCTGGAGAAGTTGTGCTAAACAAATCATCACTCTAAAATGAATAAATGCATAGGTACTACAGAAAACAAAACAAGCATATAGAAATAACATTTGTTGAATTACTTAAGAAGGCATATGATTGTATACATAGACCTTCACTGTTAAAAAATTTACGACCGGGCAGTAGGCCATGCGCGTAGAGGTGCGCGGCTGTGAGCTTGCATCCGGGAGATAGTGGGTTCGAATCCCACTGTCGGCAGCCCTGAAGATGCTTTTCCGTGGTTTCCCATTTTCACACCAGGCAAATGCTGGGGCTGTACTTTAATTAAGGCCACGGCCGTTTCCTTCCAACTCCTAGGCCTTTCCTATCCCATCATCGCCATAAGACCTATCTGTGTCAGTGTGACGTAAAGCCCTAGCAAAAAAATAAAAAAATAAATGACGGAATTTTGGACTCAGTTTAACTAATACCATATCAAAAGTAAAGTTGAGAGGAGAGATTTCTGAACTATTTTTTATTAAAACAGGTTTAAAACAAGGAGACTGTTTATCACCATTACCATTTAATTGTGCATTAGAATTTATAATAAGGGAATGTTACAAGGTCAACCCAAAGAACATAAAAGTTGGAAGCTCCAAACAAAATTTAAGTTATACTGTTTAGGATTTGCTGATGACCTTGCTCTATTGTCCAACAATATTCAGGAAACTTGACATCAAATTAAATCTCTACAGGAAATAGCACAAAAAGTAGGTCTTACAATATCCTTTGAAAAAACAAAGATCATGTTTACACATCTCCCACTGGTAAACGAATTAACAGTTGATGGGAAAGAAATCAAAATTGTTAATAAATTTAGGTATTTAGGAGAAATCATAACTTATAATCTTAATGAGATACCAGCTTGGCATAACAGAATAAATAAATTAAAGAAAACAAATTATATTACCGGTACCAAGACTACATACAATAAAAAAGCTTATCGATAGCAGCAAAATTAAGACATTAAAAGCAGTTAAACAGCGATAAATAACTTATGCTAGTGAAACCAATTTTAACCACTAATACAGCTGAAACAGACAAAATACTTAAGACGGAAAGAAGAAGAATTAGAACATACATAAATAAACAGTATCAAGTTAATGGACAATGGAGAACAGCATCAAATAAAACAGTTTATAAGGAAATTGAACCAGTATTGAGCACGATTAGGGAAAAATGTATATCATTCTTTGGACATCTTATCAGAACACCTGACACGAGAATCAACAGAAGAATAATTGAAAAATTATGAAATATTATTATTATTATTATTATTATTATTATTATTATTTATTATTATTATTATTATTTATTCTCAACAACCGAAGTAAAAATAACCTGGCATTAAATAATTATGATAATCAGAGATGCAAGGGAGTTTGAACAATCGTTCCTATGGAGTTATTGTCAGTGCTGATCAAACACTTAAATGCCATATATTGGGGCATGATTATATTGTGCTCACTTCTTCATAATAATTACAGTTAATTAATTGTTTCCCTTGATTAGGAAAAACCAGTATAACCAGAACAGAGACGTCTTAATCTGTTCCCAAAAATGGAGCTGGAAGTGACCTCTGAGTACATAATGTCGCAAGCCACCCCTCCTGGAAGACGAACACATGTGACATTGCCTTGGTTACTTCTCCTTCATCCTCAGGGTTGGTCAAAATCTACGCCCAAACGTTAGCTGTTTCCCTTTCCACCTGGAATTCTTGCGATCACGAGTGCACTACTGCTGCTGCTCCTCCTCCTCTTCCTCCTACTACTACTACTACTAATACTACTGCATAGTTTACCTGGTAAAAGTATGTTTGCCACTGATACTGAAATGCCTGTGGACATTATAACTCTGGATCTGTACTGTGCTCCATGAAATTCTGCAAGATACGACATCAGAACAGCATATGGACCACTAATCCTAGAGAGGGAGGAAAAATCTCCATTCAGTTCTCAATTTTTTCAAGATATTTAGTAGTTTCAGAATGTATACTGTAAAACATAGTTAAGAATAAGCCTTGAGAGAACAAGTATAACAATAGTTACAAAAGAGAATACTACAAAGAATCTGGTATAGTATGAAATGTATTTCACGTGTGAACAATTAATAAAAATAGAATAGATAGAATAAAACAATGAAAGTGGTTAAGGGACAATTCAAAGAGTTGTTAATTATCAATAAAACTACTTCAAAACATGAATTATTAAGTCTACAACAGGTATTTTGTACATGAACACTGAAAGACAGATATTATATCATTTTTGCTAGTAGTTGAATGTTGCACTAACATATTCAGATTTTCAGCAATGCTGGAATGTGTAAGAGCTGAGATTGGGAAGATATCAGCCATGGCCTTAATAAAAATGAATTCCTGGCTTTTGGCTGGTGTGAAAATGCAGAACTATAGAAAACTATCTTCAGGGCTGCCAACGGTGTGGTTTGAACTCACCCTTTCCAAATGCAAGCTCATTGTTATGCAATCCTAACTGTGAAGCCAATTGAAGCTTGAGGGGGCTAAATTAAAGGAAAGTAATAATCCAAAGTTCCATTCAAATGCTGAATATTGCAACAGTGAATTTTATTTAAAGCCATTTTAAGAATTACCAAATTGACCAGGTCCTCCATAGTTACCTCTTAATCTGCACCTGCACTGTCAGTCTACAGAGTCGCGCAGCTGTGAGCTGGCATCCGGGAGATAGTGGGTTCGAACCCCACTGTTGGCAGCCCTGAAGATGGTTTTCCGTGGTTTCCCCATTTTCACACCCGGCAAATGCTGGGGCTGTACCTTAATTAGGGCCACAGCCGCTTCCTTCCCATTCCTAGGCCTTTCCTGTCCCATCGTCGCCATAAGACCTATCTGTGTCGGTGCGACGTAAACCAAATAGCAAAAGATAAAAAAATAAAAAGTCTACAGAGTGGGCAGAAAATCTCTTTACACTATATACAGCTAGGTTCAGACAAACCTTTTTATGGATCTACATCTGTGTCCAATACTCCATGTTCATTGCAAAGGTTTATGTTATGGGTTATGAACTTCATATTGTTGGTCCATATTGAACTGAGATAACATATAAATAATGCACAGCAGAGTTTTTCACCTATTCATTACTAAGTTGTATTTATAATATTTACATTACATGGGACTAGTTTCGACCCTACTCGGGGTCATCATCAGCCATATTAAAACATAAACAATTTGGCGAAATCCTAAAACATGTTTTCTAGCAGTAATAGTCTTATGAAAATATAATTTTACAATATGGAGTGTGGTTGAAATGTTGCAAATGAAATTGAAATATTACGTGTGATGTAGGTGAGTAATAATTAATACAAGTACATTATACACGCTGAGAAGTCTGGAACAAAAGTACAAATAAGGTGCTCTGTGTTGTTAAAATTTATAGACTCACGGAATTCAGTAGGTCCTGGTGATATATAATGGTTGTGGACCGAGTGCTATGGCAATAAGAATGAATGTAAACTGACACAAATATAAAAATATACAATTATGTACAATGTCTGAGTAACAAAATGTGTAGTTGATACTCTCTAGAAGAAGAGTCGACTATACACTGTATCAGCTTAAGCGGAGAATTTGGCAATTGGTGTATTAAGAAACCAAGCCGTGTTGATGGGCTGCATGGTTGATTGTTGTGCATAATGTGAAGTTTTTAGAATTCTTGTTGAGAAGAAAGCAGACACTACGCGTGGTGATATTAATTGGTGGAATTCACAGTTCATAGCGGAAAACAAATTGGACCTATTAAAATCGAGAAACGCCAGTAAAAGGCAAAGTACGCGGAAAGAGGAAAAGACTACCACAAAGTGAATGGACACTTCCTCGTGCTGTGGTGTGTGTAGCATAGTTGATAGCGTGCGACTCGTGGCAGAAGGGGAAATATGGGCGGGGAGGAGGGCAGGCGCATGCGGGTTGGATAGAGTGGCGGTGGCTTGGGAGGGTATGGGACGGGGGGGATTGGGACGGGAGAACTTAAGGCGGAGCTGAAGGGTGCGGGAGAAAGGGAAATTGTTTCGGAAAAGTACCTTTAATTAAAGTTAGGATTGAGTTCTGGCTGGATGAATTATTGTTTCTGAGAACAGTGATAATAAATCGTAAAGTATGTTGGGTTTTCTGAGATATCATTAAGATTGTAATTGGCTTTAAAATATTGGTCTAGGTATATGTAGTAATTTTCCATTATGTTGAGTAAAGGACCCTTACTTGCTAATTCAAGGGTGTCCATGTCCTGTTCGATATTGGTAAAATTATGGTTATAATCTTGCATGTGTTGACCGTTCTGCTAACATGGCGGTAAACAGTGATTTAGTTTTTTCTCCGAGTTGTGATAGGTTTGGTAATAATATGTGTATGAAGTGCAATGGATCTATTCATGGAAGTAATGCTAGTCTTAATAGTCTTAATGCTTCTTATGAGTGCGTATTTAAGGATACGTTTGGTAGCGAAGTGTCGGATCCTGTAGACGATGTCGTTTCCGATAACCTCACTTTGGACTCCTCGCATTTGAGGTTTAGAATAAGAGATCTGGAGCTCGAACTCTCATCCAAAGATGAAATAATTAAAATGTTATCAATGGATCTAGCAAATGTTATGCTGGAATTGAAGAACTTTAAACAAAATAATGTTGAAATGCCGAGACAATACGAAAATGATTTTAAAGAGGTAAAGTCGAAGAATGTTAGGCCTAACTGGAAACATGTTGCATGCAAAGATTCTGTAAATAGTAATATAGTGATACAAAACAGTTTTCAGGCGTTAGAATGTAATGATCATGAGGCAGTCATAGAACATGACTCAGCTGCAGTGTTGAAAAGACAAAAAAATCCCGTCGGCGACCGGTACATAAACAAGCCCGTACAGTAATAGTGGGGGACTCGATGATAAGAAATGTTGGACCCGAAGTTGAAGAGGGAATTGCGTACTGCTATCCAGGCATACGAGTGGGTCAACTTGCTGAACATGTAAACAGTGACAGTATTAAAGAAAAACTCGAAGCCCTGATAGTTCACATTGGCACAAATGACCTTCATAATTTCTCAACACCTTGTGACATAATGACCGAAACTTGTCGGGGCGACGACAGGATAGTATTTATAGTTTGATATACCACAATGAAATAAAATGTACCATAATTGATAAGATAACGTTAGGTGATCAAACGTGCTTAATAAAATATAATAATAGGCTTATTACTGCGATAAAAAGGAGGTTTCCAGCGGTAAAGCTTTGTCTCAGTGACATTTTATATCGGCATGATGTTGATTATCGCTATATATATATGCTGTGAACTCCACTCTTGACTGGTTATGCCGAAATGGAAATGTCCTTTTTGTCGATGGTAGTAGTTGGCTTAGAGGTAGTGATTTTAGAAAAGATGGGCTACACCTTAACAGAAAAGGAACCTCTAAGTTTGGTAAACTTCTCAATAGAATATCTAGTAGAATGCTCTCGGGGAACTAATTAAGAAAATGAGGGGGGATGCTAATCCTAATGGCAAAAATTTAAGTGATACAGAAAATAATTTAGAAAATATAACTTATATCAGGAATACAATACAAAATGTAGACAGGGAATCATTTCACAGAGATCAGATACACTATACTAAGAAAGCACCTAAGACATCAATAAAAAGGTTAGTTGAAGACTTTAGAGGATACTTTCAAAATATAAATGGACTTCGAAGCAAACTAACTGAACTTAAAATTTCTTCATGTTTAGCTGACTATGACTTCATGATATTAACCGAAACAAACTTAAATGATGAAATTAGTGAGGTGGAACTCGGACTCGAAACGTATTCAATTTTCAGATGTGATAGGTCTTCTTTAACGAGTACGAAGGCATCTCATGGGGGGGGGTAATGATCTGTATTAACAAGAGGTTTAAATATACTCTGATACCGTGCATTAACACAGTTGAACAGTTGTTTGTGTCCCTGACTTTTAACACCACAAAATTAATCATTGGTGCTGTATACATTCAACCCAAGTCTCGTGTCCAAAAATATTTCGAATATTGCAGTGCTGTTGAGAAAACTATGTCAAATCTTGACAACCATTTATTGCTCATTGTTGGTGACTACAATCTACCACATCTTAATTGAATAGTAAATGAAGAAACATCTTCTGGCCTTATGTCAGTAGGTAACCACACTATGCAGTCCAGTTTAGTTATAGACACTTTTTCTTATCTCTGTTTAAATCAGTTTAATGCTATCCCAAATTTTCTGAATCACTTTCTTGATTTGGTTTTCAGCAACTCCAGTTCCATTGAAGTAAAATCTAGTAATGAAAGCATTGTCCCCCTCGATAGACACCACCCAGCATTAGAGATTTCTTTACCTTTAAATGGGCTATACAATTCCTTGCCTGCTGATAGATTTTATTTTGACTTTTTAAATGGTGACTATAATGGACTAAATTATTATCTGTCACAGTTCAGCTGGAAGGAGATGTTTCAAAATGTATCAACTGATAAAGCAGTAGAAATCTATTCAGTACTACATTATGGCATGGAACTTTACATCCCTATACGGAATTTTAAGACTCCCAAATTCCCAAAGTTGTTTAATCATAAATTGAAGTCCCTGGTTATTGAAAAGAAGAAAGCACACAAGCGATACAAAATATCAGGTCTCAATAGTGATTATCAGCATTTCTCGAAATT
Source organism: Anabrus simplex (assembly GCF_040414725.1). Lineage (NCBI taxonomy): Eukaryota > Metazoa > Arthropoda > Insecta > Orthoptera > Tettigoniidae > Anabrus > Anabrus simplex. The sequence continues at coordinate 1,419,785,888 of NC_090265.1, read as the reverse complement.
AAGAAATGAATGCAAGTCTGAATCTAAATCTTGCTATACAATGTATATCTCCAACTGTGAACGAAGTATCACTTCCAATCCACAGAAATTCTGGCAATATCTCACTTCTAAAAGGTCATGTGATAATATTCCTTCAACAATGCATCTTAGTGAAGTTACAGCAGATACTGGAAAAAATACTGTCAATCTTTTTGCTAACCACTTTTCATCTGTTTATTCTTCTTATAAGAATAGTAGTAGTATGTCATATGATTATCTTTTCTCTGTCAATCTATCAGTTATAAACATTAGTAAGGCAGAAATTTACAACAAACTGATATCTCTGGAATTAAAGAAAACTGTAGGACCTGATGGTGTTTCAACTTACCTGCTCAAGTACTGCTCATTTATTTTATGTGAAGCACTCTTTTATCTGTTCAACTTTTCATTGAACCAAGGCGTTTTTCCAGTGGAATGGAAGAAAGGATTTGTTAGTCCAGTTTTCAAAAATGGTGATAAAACTGACATAAAACAATATAGACAAGTTATAATCTCTTCTCATATTTCCAAAATTTTTGACTCAATAATTCTTGACAAAATCACACCTCGCTTTAGAAACATCATCATTGATGAGCAACATGGATTCTTTTCAGGACGGTCAACCTGTAGCAACCTTCTTTTATTCTATCAATTCCTCTTGGATGCAATAGAGAACCCAAGTGGACTGCATTTATACAGACTTCTCAAACGCTTTTGACACTGTCGACTACGATATCTTGCTGCAAAAACTAACAGGCTACGGAATTAATGGGCCTCTCCTCTCATAGGTTGAATCGTACCTTAAAAATCGCCTGCAGATTGTTAAAATAAATCATTTTTCTGCGCCTATTATTGTTACCAGTGGAGTTCCTTAGGGGCCTCACCTTGCGCCCTTAATTTTTACTCTCTACATAAGTGACACTAAAAATATACTTAAGAATTCTGAATTGCTTTTATTTGCTGACGATGCAAAAAATTTTATGCAAATTAATTGTCCACTTGATTGTTTAAAACTTGAAGAAGATTTACATCATCTGGAAAAGTACTGTATTCAAAATGGGTTGAAACTTAATCATGAGAAAGCATTTTTTAAAAACAAGAAGAAAATATCATTTCAGTACAAATTTAGTAATAACAACATTCTAACTCCTGTTTCACAAGTTAATGACCTTGGTGTTTTATTCAGTTATAACCTATCGTTTAATGAACATTGAAAATATTAGTAAGAAAGCATTTCAAAGATTGGGTTGCATTACTAGATATTCTAGAGAATTTTCAAACTTAGCTACCTATCGATTGCTGTATGTGTCTCTGGTACCCCCTATACTTTTTTGCTACTTGTTTTACGTCGCACCGACACAAATAGGTCTTACGGCGACGATGAGGCAGGAAAGGGATAGGAGTGGGAAGGAAGCGACCGTGGCCTTAATTAAGGTACAGGCCCAGCAGTTGCCTGGTGTGAGAATGGGAAACCGCGGAAAACCATTTTCAGGGCTGCCGACAGTGGGGTTCGAACCTACTATCTTCCGAATACTGGATACTGGCCGCACTTAAGCGACTGCTGCTATCGAGCTCGGTCGCGCCCTATACTAGAATACTGTACACCTGTTTGGAACCCTTCTCATCAGACCTCTATCCATAGATTAGATTCAGTACAACATAAATTTCTTCGTTTATATTCATTTAGAGCAGGATTCTCATATGATAATGTTGATTATACATCCTTACAACAGTCCTTAAATCTGCATAGCCTGTCACAACGCCGTGAATTATTGGATATACTCTTAATTTTTAAATTGCTTCATTCCTTGGTGAATTGTCCACAACTCCTTGCAAAAATTAACGTACACGTATCAGACAGACGCACAAGGTTCAAGAATACATTGTCTACTAATTGGCATAGAACTAAGTACGCATTCAATGGGCCAGTTGAACGAATGTCAAGATCTCTAAACAAAGTGGATATTGATGTATTTAACTGCTCATTGTCAATATTGAGATATCACGTACATAATCTCCAGAATTGACTATTACTTTCCTGTGATTACTTGTAATATAACCTGTGTATATATCTGTACATATTTTTCTAATTATACTCCATTGAACTTTCTTTTTAGTGTGTTTTGTTTTGTTTATTATTCTCTACTGTTATGTAAAATGGTATTACCTTTAATAAAGTATTATTATTATTATAATCATCGTCGACATGGATAGCTGAAAACTTATTGTATTTTATTGCGTTAGTATGCTCATGGTATCTAATATTGAAGTTTCTTCCGGTTTGTCTGATGTAGGATTTTTTACAGGTATTGCATTTGATCCTATAAACTCCTAATTTAAAAAACTGCTGGTCTTGTTGATATTTGAAGTAAGTTATTGTGTAAAACGTTCATGTTTTATTGCTGGTTTTGAAAGCTATTTTAACGTATTGTTTCTTGAAGATATTGGTTAACTTGTAAATATCATTGTTGAATGTGAAGGTGGAAAATGTTAGGGGTTTAGTTATTTCTTTTTTGGTGTAGTTTTAGGGCGATGTTTGTGTTTATTGATTATCCTTTCTATGAAATGATTGCTGAAGCCGTTGAATTTTGCAATACCGCGGATTGTGTTAAGTTCATTCTTTAGATCTTTCTTGGACATAGGTATGCTAAAAGCTTGATGAACTAGGTTATTGTATGTAGCTCGTTGGATTGGGGGTGTACTGAATCTTGGCGAATGATGGAGGCTGTTTGAGTAGGTTTTCTGAATATTTTATAACTGAAAGGATCAGAGTTACTAGTGATAGTTACATCTAGAAAGTTAATTTTTTGATTTGATTTGAATTCTAGTGTAAATTTGATATGAGTATCAATACTGTTGAGTCTTAGGAGGATGGTGGAATCGTTAATTGATTTTTCATCCATGATTGCGAAAACATCATCAACATATCTGGCCCAGAAGTGAATAAATTCATTGTCAATTTTGGTGTATTCGAGGAAATCTAGGTATATTTCTGCCAAGATGCCTGAGGCTGGTGATCCCATTGCCAAACCATCCTGTTGGTATATGACATTGTCGAAGGTAAAACATTTATTGTTTACATTTAGTTTTAATACTCTGATAAAATCTTGTATCTCTAATTTGCTTAAGTGGCTGTTTTTGTTTAAATTGTTTTTAATTATCGGAATTAATTTTCATACTTGTATGCTTGGGTTACATATTTACAATCTCGAAAGAGTGGATCAAGTAATCAGGTTGCATACTGAACTAGTTTAGTTTTTCTAGTAGCTCTGGTGTGTTTTTATAGACTTCTTGGATAAAAATTGATGATTTTTTCTTAGGAAACTTTGGATGAATTGTGATATTTTGTATAAGGGGCTTGGTCTATAGTTGATAATTGGGCGAATGGGAATGCTGGCTTTGTGCTGGGGAGAGCTTTAGCAGTGGGGAGACCTGGGTTTATATATATGAGTTTGGATTTTTCCTGTTCAATAAAAAAATGAACTGGATTTAAGAGTTTGTTTAAGTAGTCTTTGAATTTTTGTGTGGCGTCTTTTTTGATTATAGAAAAGGAGGTATCTGTGAAACAGTTTTTGTTTTATTAATATATTCTATTTTGTCCATGATTACTGTAGCATTGCCTTTGTTAGCTTTGATTACGATGAGTTCGTTGTCTTTGATTTTCTTTTTGAGGGCGTATATGTGTTTTTGTTCAGCTATTTTGTCTTTATTATTGAGATTATGTGTGGGTTTGTGTGGTTTATGTGTCGCCATGTTCTTTGTGCATCCTCTGCAGCACAACAGAGGTGATAGTTTAAAATGCTACATAAATTCTATCTTTCAGCTGATCTTTATCCATGTACTGTCATTTCCCATCTCTACTTTAACAAGATCCTAGAGTGCATTGTCCAGTGACGGGCTGAGTGGCTTAGACGGTTGAGGCCGTGGCCTTCTGACTCCAACTTAGCAGGTTCAATCCTGGCTCAGTCGAGTGGTATTCGAAGGTGCTCAAATACATCAGCCTGGTGTTGGTAGATTTACTGACATATAAAAGAACTCCTGCGGGATAACATTCCGGCATACCGGCATCTCCGAAAACCGTAAAAGTAGTTAATGGTATGTGAAGCAAATAATATTATTACTGTCCAGTCTGGTGAAGTCCAGGCTTCGTGTGAGCTATTGCAATGGGGCACAAAAGTCTTGTGACACATCTGATCCAGCGGTTCAGAAACAGTTTTTTCAGCCGTCAGTGGACCTTCAGAGCAAAATATGGTGGAACAACATCCTGTTGGAATTTAGCGATGTCAGCTGTTCTTCTGGCTATTGAATATTGATTCTGCCACAGCAACACAAGTGTTGGCAGTAGTGCTTGTTCTCCAGCTATGAGGTAACATCACAAACACTTCCCCTTGCCATACTAGAAACGTTTGTCATGAGAGTGACGGTTTCACAAAATACACAGCAATATTATTTTTATTAATAATAATCATTGAATATTGAATTTTCACGACCACATTGTAATCGAAAGCGACTTTCAACCTATTAGGTCGTGTTACGTACATTTAGTACGTGTTGAAGAGATGTTAAGTACAGAACAAAAATGGGCAACCAGACACCAGTGGGATCCGAACCCACAACCTCCCGATTTCGCGTCGGTTGCTCTACCAATTGAGCTATGGTGGCCTAGGCCATGTTTGTTCTGTTGGAAAGGATCTAAGCTACAGGTCTGGTACTACTTAGTACCACTTAGTACTACTTAGTACCAGACCTGTAGCTTAGATCCTTTCCAACAGAAAGAGCATGGCCTAGGCCACCATAGCTCAATTGGTAGAGCAACCGACGCGAAATCGGGAGGTTGTGGGTTCGGATCCCACTGGTGTCTGGTTGGCCATTTTTGTTCTGTACTTAACATCTCTTCAACACGTACTAAATGTACGTAACACGACCTAATAGGTTGAAAGTCGCTTTCGATAATAATAATCATAATTCTCACAACATAGTCATTTATCTTATGTGTTGTTGGATGTTCATAAACCCACGTGTAAGTCACCAAATGCTCCTCAACACTGAAATCACTTGTATCTGCTATTGTGTTACTCTCCCGAATAAGCAAAGCAGGAATAACTAAACAATGAAAGCTGCTTTTGACTCGAGAACATCACTGTCAGTTACTGTGTCAAGGGACTATCGACAAAAAATATTTTAAAAATGACTACACATCTTTTATTATGGGCTAGTGTAAAGGGCCTCTCCTGGGAACCACATGACCTTGCTGTGGTAGTGAGGCTTACGTGTCCCAATGAAGCAGGTAGCCGAGCCCTAGGTGCAACCATATCAGATGGGTATCTGTCGAGAGACCGGACTAACGAATGGTTCATCGAAATGGGGGTAGCAGCAGTGGTGTATTCCGGATTCACCACTGAGGCATGCAACTAGTAACTATGCAGTAGCACAATGTAGTACCGTAAGTAAATTCCAATTCTACTCACCATAAATGCATGTAGGTGAACTCTACTCTGCGATTCCTTTTGCAAAATTCCTTAGTGACGTCACTGCAGAAGTTCTTACGTGATTTCATTTCAACAAGAAGATCCTTTTCTATAGACATCATTCCTAATGCAGAGAGACAAATCTGACTTATAAAGCTTGGGAAGACCGCTGTGGAGACCACTGGTCAATAGGAATTTCTGGATTTGACCCACAGTCTTATCTTTGAACTGTTCAGAATTGAACATTGCCCTCAATTCGGATTTCAGTCGTACTATATCAAAATATTTCCCATAGACTTCAATCAATTTACTGAATTGCTCTTTAGGAAAATTGCCAGAAAAAAATAAACACTCAAGCATCTCAGTGAAGGACAAATCTCCTAATGAACAGGAGCGATATTTTAACTGTTCTAAAATAATATCATTTATTTCCAGGTAAACCCTCCTATACTCATCTTTAATCTGCCACCTGGGCGACTGCCCTAAATGCAGATCAGTATTGACTGATTGATTGATTGAAAATGAAGTTTCTTCCTTTCTTCTTTTCATTGGTGGATCAAATGTCTCTTCTGTTCAATCCCGGACATTAGCAAATACACAGTTTCGCATTATTGATGCTTTAGTTTCTAATGAATTCACTTCGCTGGTGCAAAGTGCAATGTCTAAGGTCTTAGATTGAAGGATGTTAGTCCTATATGTGACATCAGTCAATGAAAACATCTCATTAAAATATTCTGAAGAAAATTGAACTGAAATGCCGTTAACTTCACAAGAAACGCACTTGCCTCATAGATTATAATGTTATCCCGGTTCCTAGATTCCTCCAAAATACTTTTGTAAAGCCCTTGGGGAGGGACACGATATTCTGTGATGGTCTGTATTAATCGGCTGGAATAGTTCCACCTTGTTGGAGCTAGCTTAGGAAACCTTTTCTTGAGGACACTGTCCAGCAACTTAGTTCTCTTAGAAGAACTGCTAAAGAATGTTGCAAAACCACTCATCGTTGTGAAGAACATACAACATTCTTTCGTGCATGACACAGCTTGAGAAAGAATTAAGTTTATGCACGTAACAGTGGGTGAGTGCAGCCTCAGGAACCACTTCTTTTATTTTAGCTTGCACACCATTCAGCTGACCTGCAAGCACCACCGCTCCATCGAACGTCTGCGCAACTAATTTTTCACGGCGGTCAAAGTTATCCAAACACTCAATCCCAAGTCTCATCAATGCATTCGCTGTGCTATCAGAACCCATATTATAGGAACCAAGTCATCTTTCAACAATATGAATGTATCTGAGAGCCAAGCAATTTTACTGTAAGATTATGGATTGAATGTGTGAACATAATTCTTGTTTTCTGCTTTTTTAAAATTTAAATGTTAAATTTTCCTCAAACGAATGGGTCGTAAAAGGCTTTTCAGAGATTCTTTCTTTCTTTCTTTCTTAATCCGTTTAGCCTCCAGGGTTGGCTTTTCCCTCGGACTCGGCGAAGGATCCCACCTCTTCCACCTCAAGGGCAGTGTCCTGGAGCGTGAGTCATTTAGTCGGGAATACAACTGGGAAGGAGGAGTAGGACCTCACCCAGGCGGCCCCACCAGGTATGCTGAACAGGGGCCTTGTGTGGGGAAGGAAGTGCCATGGCCTCAAGTTAGGTTCCATCCCGGCATTTGCCTGGAGGAGAAGTGAGAAAACACAGAAAACTACTTCAAGGATGACTGAGATGGGAATCAAACTCAGTTGACATCCTGAGGCTGAGTGGACCCAGTTCCAGTCCTCTTACCACTTTTCAAATTTTGTAGCAGAACCGTGAAGCGAACCACCCGGGCCCCCGGGGGTGGCAGCTAATCACACTAACCACTGCACCACAGAGGCAGGCCGTTTTAGACTCATTCATCGTTAATACATAAAATATCGAGCACAAGGAATAGCACAGAAACAACACACAATTAAATTCACTATTTACCAAAACATACAATGAATGAACTCCCAAGTCAGCCACTACTCAAACACTGGAACTAAATCACCCCAGTGACAATGGTCACTTTCGTCACGTTGGGTTCTCGCCAGGGGGTAATCAGTGGTTCCCACTCGCTGTAAGCTTGGACAGGCCGACTTTCTCCAAGTTGTTAACAGATGGCAGAGGATAGTACATGGATGGTCACCAAATTTCAATTATGGCGACATCATTCGGAGGGTTTCAGAACTATGTCTGCCACCGAATGCAATCTAAAGATTGAGTGCGTTAATTCCTTAACTTCTCCATTTGCTTTTTCTTTCTATCTACAGTGGATTAGACGGCGAGCATACACCAGCACCACATGCAGTCAAGCAACGGAACTAGTGCAGTTACGCGGAAATTTCGAACTTCTGAGAGATGAAATTGTCAATACTTGACTTGAAACAACCTCAAATCATACTTCAGACAGCTCTTCACTCTATCATAACGCATGCAATGAACGCCTTGCATGCAAGGAGAATACGCCACCGAGTAGCATCCTTTAGGAAGTTGCAAAGGGAGGCAGACTAGATGATTGACTGATACGGCCTTCTAATATTACTCAATATGGCTTAACTGTGTTGACACTGTTACATGGCTGAAAGCAACGGGAAACTACAGTCGTAACTACCTCCTGAGGGCATGCAGTTCTCTCTGTATGAATGATGTGCTGATGATGGCTTCCTCCTGGGTAAAATATTCCGGAGATAAAATAGTCACCCATTCGGTTATCCAGGTGGGGACTACACGAGAGGGGACAATCATCAGGAAGATGGATACTGACATTCTGCGAGTCGGAGCGTGGAATGGTAGAAGTTTGAATCGTTGTGGTAGGTTAGAGAATCTGAAAATGGAGATGGATAGACTAAAGTTAGATGTAGTTGATATAAGTGAAGTACCATGGCAGGAAGAACAGGATTTTTGGTCAGGCGACTACTGAATTTACAACACAAAATCAAACAGGGCAAATGCAGCAGTTGGTTTAATAATGAATAAGAAAATAGGGCAGTGGGTAAGCTACTACGACCAGCGTAGTGAAAGGATTATTGTTGTCAAGATAGACACCAAGCCAATGCCCACCACAATAGTGCAGGTGTATATGCCTACTAGCTCAGCGGATCATGAGGAAATGGAAAGAATATATGAAGAGATAGAAGATTTAATACAATATGTAAAAGGTGACGAGAATCTAATTGTGATGGGAGACTGGAATGCAGTGGTAGGCCAAGGAAGAGAAGGTCATACAGTACGAGAATTCGGATTGGGACAAAGGTACGAAAGAGGAAGTCGGCTGGTTGAATTCTGCACTGATCATAATTTAGTTCTTGGCAATACTTGGTTCAAACACCACAAACGACGGCTTTAAACGTGGATGAGACCTGGAGACACTGGAAGGTATCAAATAGACTTCATTATGATTAGGCAGAGATTCAGAAACCAGGTGTTGGATTGCAAGACTTTCTCAGGAGCTGATGTGTGCTCTGACCACAACCTGTTGGTCAAGAAATGCCATCTGAAATTGAAGAAATTCAAGAAAGAAATTCAAGGAGATGGGATCTAGAAAAGTTGAAAGAAAAGAGTGTGAGGGATTGTTTCAAAGAACATGTAACACAAGGACTAAATGAAAAGGCTGAAGGAAACACAGGAGAGGAATAATGGACAGTCATGGAGAATGAGATCAGTAAGGCTGTTGATGAAAAGTTAGGAAGAAAGGAAACATCAACTAAGAAACAGTGGATAAATCAAGAGATACTAGACATGATTGATGAACAAGAATGCAAAAAATGAGGAGGGCACAAAAGAATACAGGCGAATAAAGAATAAAGTAGATGGAAAGTGCAGGACAGCTCAGGAAGAATGGCTGAAAGAGAAGTGCAAGGATGTTGAAGGTTATATAGTCCTAGAAATGGTAGATGCTGCATACAGGAAAATCAAGGAAACCTTTGGAGAAAGGAAAACTAGGTGTATGAATGTTAAAAGCTCAGATGGAAAACCACTTTTAGGGAAAAAGGACAAGTCAGAAAGATGGCAGGAACATATATAACAGTTGTATCAAAGTAAGGAAGTAGATGATAGGGTTCTGGAACCAGAAGAGGCTGTTAATGCTGATGACATGGGAGACCCAATTTTGAGGTCAGAATTCAACACAGATTTGAGGGACCTAAGTAGGAACACGACACCAGGAATTGATGACATACCCTCAGAGTTACTGACTGGCTTTGGAGAAAACAGCATGGAGAGGTTATTCCGTTTAGTGTGTAGGATGTATGATATAGGAGAAGTGCCATCCGATTTTCGACAGAATGTTGTTATACCTATTCCCAAGAAAGGAGGTGCTGACAAGTGTGAAAACTACCACACTATTAGTTTAGTATCTCACACCTGCAAAATTTTAACCTGTATTATTTACAGAAGAATGGAAAGACAAGTTGAAACTGAGTTGGGAAAAGATCAATTTGGCTTCAGAATAAATGTGGGAACACGTGAAGCAATCCTGACTTTACGTCTGATCTTAGAGGAAGTTGACACATTAATAAAAACCACCTTTCCAATACATAGTAATCCTTTATATTTAGGATAAAACCATTATCAGATATTAAAATTAGGACATGTTTTGCTCATACTTCGTGAGCATCATCAGCCAGAATAACCTAATTCAAGGTAGGTCAGGGCCCTGATTCCAGTACATATAACGTAAAAACGTATAATAATACAACGATAAAACGAATTACAACAATTTAAAAATGATCAGTAAAAATATAATATGTCTATTAAAACATTTAGTGACCATTAAAATAGCTTGAAGTGTAGGTGAATGATAAGAAATGTTATTGGTACATTGCTGTGAATGATCATTCGTACAGAATGATGAACGTAATCCTCACACGTTGGCATTAAACTGTTTATAGTTGTGAACACTTTTACACCATAAGAGTGAACTATTGTGGACTGCTATCTTGTTACAGATGTCTTAAGATCACATGTGTTGGTTGAAAAACGAATTGTATGGGTGGATAAAACATCGCCTGGTTAGCGTGAAACGGCTTTAAAAGACTCCCTCGTGTTATATTTTATCGTAGTGTTATTCAATATATACTGTCATTGATCTTCGAACGGGGGACTAAAAGATCCCATAGATGAAAAACATGAAACAGGTGAGCCCTACGAGGTCTTTCAGTCCCCTGTTCGAAGATCAATGACAGTATATATTGAATAACACTACAATGAAATATAACACGAGGGAGTCTCTTAAAACAAGTTCACGCTAACCAGGCAATGTTTTATCCATCCATACAATTCGTTTTTCAACCAACACATATGATCTTAAGACATCTGTAACAAGATAGCAGTCCACAATAGTTCACTCTTATGGTGTAAAAGTGTTCACAACTATGAACAGTTTAATGCCATCTTGTGAGGATTACGTTCATCGTTCCGTACGAATAATCATTCACAGCAATGTACCATAATATTTCTTATCATTCACCTAAACTTCAAGCTATTTTAATGGCCACTAAATGTTTTAATAGACATATTATATTCTTACTGATCATTTCTAAATTGTTGTAATTAGTTTTATCATTGTATTAACTTATTATACGTTTTTACGTTATATGTACTGGAATCAGGGCCCTGACCTACCTTGAATTAGGTTATTCTGGATGATGATGCACACAAAGCATGAGAACATGTCCTAATTTTAATATCTGTTAATGGTTTTATCCTAAATATAAATGATTGCGATGTATTGGAAAGGGGGATTTTATTACTGTATCAACTTCTTATGCTGAATACCAATACGGCTCTATAATGAGATTCTCAATTTGCAATGATCTTAGAGCGCTGAATTAAGAAAGTCAAGCCAATGTACATGGCTTTCGTAGATCTAGAAAATGCATTTGATAATGTTGAGATTCTGTTTGAGATTCTGAAGGTGATCGGGATCAGATACCGAGAAAGGAGAATTATCTACAGTCTATACAAAAATCAGTCTGCAGTGATAAGAATCGAGGGCTTTGTAAAGGAATCAGCAATTCAGAAAGGAGTGAGGCAAGGCTACAGTTTGTCCCTCTCCTTTTCAATGTTTACATTGAATAGGCGATAAAGGAAATCAAAGAGTAATTTGGAAAGGGAATCAAAGTAAAATCAGACTCTAAGCACTCGCTTTTTTCTGTTTTATGCCCCAGGCTAGGGTTATTAATCATTTACAATACAAATCGTAACCCGGCCGAGAACCGAACCCGGGACCGCCGGATCACAAGCACATGCGTTGCCCCTTACACCGTGGAGCTGAACTGCTTGAATTCAATATTGGCGAATATGTAAAAGCATACTGTCAGATTATTATTATCACTACAATTATCGTCATCATTATCATCATCGTCGCCAAAATAGACCTACAACATTAACACTAACGATGATACAATCCCGAAACAATTTTTAATGTTTGCTGACTAATAATCATCTTGTATTCATCGTATCACGAGTTACCAAGGGAGGAACGTGGAACTATAATTCGAAGCAGTTCCGACAGTAGTTGATAGATGGCGTTACTGCATCAGTGGAGTCGACACTGGAGTCGAGAGTGTCGGTTCCAGAGGTAGCAGTCTCGACTCTTCGTGACTCCGTTCGCAGCCCATCCCTAGCAACTAGAGTAATGATAATGGCATGGAATAGGAGGGGAAGAAAGTTAGTGAAGGGAGGAGCAACCCAGGGGAGCGGGTGGCGTGCGAAGGGAGGGGCGGCGAAATGGGAAGTGGCTTAATGCGGAGCCGACAGGTGGGGGAATGATGGTGATTGTATCGACGGAGGACCTCTAATTAACTTAAAGAAAGATTTTGATCCGCTAAATTGTGTTTCTTGAAATAGGTAATGAATAAATCAAATAAAATATTGGACTTTTCCGTTATTTCGTTAAGGTTATAGTTAGCATTAAAGTACTGGTCCAGATGTATATAAAAATTCTCAATTATATTAAGCAGAGGGCCCTTGTTAGCTATTTCAAGAATGTCCATGTCTAATTCAATATTTGTGAATTTATGATTGTAATCGAACAAATGTTGGCCGATAGCCGAAAATTTATTATATTTGACTGCGTTGATGTGCTCCAAATATCTTATATTAAAACTTCTTCCAGTTTGTCCTACATAAGAAATATTAGTGCAGGAGTTACATTTGAGCCTGTAAACACCTGATTTTGCGTACCTGTTGACCTTGTTGATGTGTGACGTGTTATGTAGAATGTGTATACTGTTATTATTGGTTTTGAATGCTATTTTTACGCATTTTCTCTTGAAAATATTAGTGATCTTATGAATTCCGTTATTAAAAATGAAAGTGGAAACGGATTCGTATTTAGTTAGTTCTTTCTTAAGTGTTGTTTTGGGACGAAAATTATGTTTATTAATAATACTTTCTATAAAGTGGCTACCGAAGCCGTTGAATTTGGCTATACCGCCAATAGTATTCAATTCAATGGAAAGATCTTTCTTGGCCATGAGTATGCTGAATGCTCGGTGAACTAGGCTATTATATGTTGCTCTTTTGTCAGGCTGGGGGTGAGTTGAATCTTGACGAATAGTAACTGCGGATTGGGTGGGTTTTGTATAAATTTTATAGGTTAAAGAATCTGGATGTCTTATGATGATTAGATCTAGAAAGTGTATCTTTTGATCTGTTTCTCATTCTAGAGTGAATTTGATATGGGAGTTGATGCTATTTAGCCCTTGAAGGGTGGTGGGAGTGTCTGTTGATTTTTAATTTATAATTGCTAGAACATCATCAACATACCTAGCCCAGAAGAGGATATTATCGAATTTGTTGTTGATTTTATTGTGCTCAATGAAATCAAGGTTAATTTCCGCAAGAATACCTGAGGCCGCTGAACCCATTGCCAGTCGGTTCTGTTGGTAGGTAATACCATTGGAGGTGAAAATTTTTTTGTTTACGACCAATTTAAGTAACGTAATAAAGTCTTGAATTTATAATTTACTCAGATTACTATTTTTGTTCAGGTTATTTTCAATGATGGGAATTAACTTGGAAATTTGGATACTGGGTTGCATGTTTATAATATCAAAAGAGTTGTGAGAATAATCGGGTTGCATGCTGAACTTATTTAGTTTATCTATTAATTCATATGTGTTTTAAATGGACTTCTTAGATAAGAATTAGTAGTTATTCCTTAAGAACCTTTGGATGAATTGCGATAGTTTGTACAATGGACTCGGTCTATAATTAATGATTGGTAGAATACGAACACGGCCTTATGTATCTTCGGGAGAGCTCTAGCAGTATGTCTGTTAATGTATCTAATTTGATTATCGTAAAGTTTAGAGTTCTATAATTTATTCAGTTTATGCTCTAAATTATGTTGTATTTTGGCTAAATCTTTAAATAGTTTGTCTTGGCTATTTTTTAGCTTTATGCCTAGGTATTGGAAGGCTTTTTGTTTTGCTTGGTTAGCGTCATTTATCCAGTGACAAAAGATTTGGAATTGTAATCATAAAAACATTGAACCATGTTAGTAAGGTTTGTGCTGTTTTTGGCTGCAATAACTTTGAACTTGTTCAGCTATCAAAATTGTTCTTCCTCAATACAAAACAGTGTAAGTAAATTCCAATATTGTAAAATTTTGGTATACAAATCACATTAGGCTTAACATTTTGTTGTCAACAAGTATTCTTATATTAATTAGATGAAAAAATTATAACAAAATACCTAAATCAAAAATTCTCTTACCGCTTCTCCCTGATCTGTGGGGTAGCGGGTTTGAGCTGTGTCGCACATGTGGATTTGGCCCTATTTTACGGCCGGATGCCCTTTCTGACGCCAACCTGGTATGGAGTAGGGAAAGACCTATTTTGTTCTTGAAGAGAGAACTTAAAAAGGAAGTCTATTTACACGTTTCATGTAATTACAAGGTTAGAAAATGTAGTCTTGTAGTGCCTAAAATGCCTGATTTAACGTTAGAACCTATAATCCTGTAATTCGTATTTTTATCCCTAAATCGGTTAAAATACTTTTAATACAACCCGAGAAAATAAATATTTCCTGACTCGGTTTCAGTATCTTAAAAATATTTAAATCGGAAACCACACTCTCCGGAAAGCCTTAAGAATCCCCCTCAGCGAACATTCCCGCAGTCTGTCACCAGACAGGAGACATTATCCGTTGTATTACTAAAAAAAACTACATTTCATTCTGTGAGAACGTTTCGGTATTCCCATTTGTTCAGTGTGTGAATTATGTCGAAAGTGCCAGGTTCCAAGTCGTCTTTAATTAAAAAGTGGTTACACGAGTTTCCCTATTTCACAATGGATGTTAAAATTATATTCTCCGGGCTGAGTGGCTTAGACGGTTAAGGCGCTGGCCTTCTAACCCCAATTTGGCAGGTTCGATCCTGGCTCAGTCCGGTGGTATTTGAAGGTGCTCAAATACGACAGCCTCGTGTCGGTAGATTTACTGGCACGTAAAAGAACTCCTGCGGGACTAAATTCCGGCCCCTCGGCGTCTACGAAGACCGTAAAAGCAGTTAGTGGGACGTAAAACAAATAACATTATTATTATTAAAATTATATTCTGTGGCGTTTGCCGCAAAGAGGTGAGTGAAACTTGTTTCAAATTTCCCTGAAACGAGTTATTATCAATTTAGCAAAATAAACACGGCACAGCTATGACAATACGTAAAATTGAAGCTGCCTAAAATATTTTAGAACCTATTTGAGAATATATTTTAGGCAGCTAAATCACATTTTAGCACCAAAAAATTCGTGGTCTAGTAATCACTATTGCATGTTTTTGTGGTGGTTCGAAGTGTAGTGTGTTGTCTGGATATGAAGAGTAAAGTGTTGGAACAAATACAAACGCGAGCCTGAAGAATTAGACGCGATTAAAATCCTCGATCCCGCCGGGAATCGAATCCGTGACCTTCTGAACAGAAGACCTCAACACTGACCATTCGACCAAGGATTCCGACAAAACGGAATCATTATTGAGTTTCATTATTTCTGTAAGTTTAAACATTAAACTTTTGAATGAAGCAAAAATATTTATTTTGTTTCATTTTTTCATTCAATTTTAACATGCAACTTTTGTATATAGTTTCAATCTTGCCACCTGATGTTTAAGGTCGGGATGCCAGGTGCGCCACTGTCAACATGTCTCTCAGTTTAGTACGGGAGAATACGGAAGTGTCCAGTATTGTCTATAGGGTATTTGGTGGAATGTGTAATCAATTAAAATAATTAATAAACCTGAGTCTTAAATTTAATGGTACTGGTGTTACATTTACTACCACCTCCATCACATTACATATGATCAAGTGTGACAAACTATATAAATTTATTATCGACACTATAAGGGACATGAAAACATTTTTCTACTACATTTACGGATCCAGCTTCTTAATGAGAATAAATCCTATAATTACCTACAAATAAGGGCTCTAATTTTATTGGAGACTTACAGGAAGCCCACCATGTAGCGTAGCAGTAGCATTAGCCACAGAGTCTGTGCCATACTTGAAGCAAAGCTGCAGAGTCCATCTAATAAGAAACCAACCACTAGTAGCTTTTGCCGACCCATGGTATCAGACAAGAAACCCCACATGAAGGCACTCGAGATCATTCCTATAACAGCCAAACTAGTGAGAATAGCACAAATGTATTAAAATATGAAGGTAGGAAAGAAAACAGAGGTAGTGCATATGTATGTGTGTATGAGAGAGAGAGAAAGGGAGAGAGAACAAAGTAAGCAAAATGTCAGAAAATTAATAGGTACCGGTAATATAATAATTATTCATGGAAAAATAATGAGGTAGTCCGTGGATAGAACATTATTTTCGGAAGGTGGGGTGAGTGTGGTAGTGGTAAAAGTATACCAAGTGATGGATAACTAGGTTGTTGGATTGATATTGCAAAGAAAGTAGTGGATTTAACAAGGAGAACCCAATCATTTTCAAATCATTTTTAACAATATCTCCTTACGAGAAGCAATTTCAGATTTAGCAATTATTATCAAAAGAATTAGTACGCTAACAGATTGAATACACAAAGTTAAATTTCTTGAATAGAAAGAGAATGGATATGAATTATTTAAGAATTGACACAGAAGAAGAGGCGAGATACTCACAATTAAAATTTTACTTGAAGTGTCCTTTAGAAGTAATCTTGCAGAAAACCAACAATAAAGAGAAAAACTCGTTACATTGATGTTTATTAAAAACTTTGACACATATTTTAGGTTATAGAAGAAAAATAAATTTAAATGCCCCTAAATAGGCTAAGTTTGCTGAAAAAACTGTTCACGTTAAAGTTGGAAGTCTTGATACCGGTACTTAATTTTGAATTTTCTGCTTTGAGGAAACAGCATGGTGCTGCTAATAGTTAAAACACAAGATCTTGAGTAGCACTGATTGAATTAGAGAGATAACAGCTCATGTTTCGTTGTCATAGAACTGGAAGTAAATTTAAATAATGGTAAAATTTCCACACCAGGTGTAAAGTAGAAGCTGGAAGCGAAGTTTAAGTAGCCACCCTTATTGATGAATTGTGCTAAAACCACGATTTTCGACGAAAGGAGATGTGAGGTGTAGTTCTGTAGAGATAACATTATGTTGACGGCCCGGCAGTAGATTGGTTGAAAAATGGCGTGGCAACCTTGGCGAGGAGCGAGACCCACTACCGTGTATGACGTCTGCGATGTGTGACGTGCAGCAAATGCGCTGGCGTGAGTGTCCTTCGAGCGATGACTGCTTACACGAGTGATTCAGGCGCTGGTTATACCGAGTGGTTCACCAGCCTCTTGCAATTTAGTTTTATACGTCCCAACGAATTTACTACAATTCTGAAATACATCGGTCCCTCTCCTCAAACCGTGATAATACAGTGAAGCCTGTCCAAATCGGACACTGGATAACACGGCATCCTGTCTATTACGGAATATTTTCTTGATCCCGACGAAAATCATATGTATTACATGTTATTTTTTCTGAATAAGACGGAAACTGCTCAACGCGGAAACGGAAATTGTCTATGAGTTTCCAAAACGGAATTAACATTTTTAACAGGCTATTCTGAAGTAAATTTCGTTTCCAAACATAATTAACATTTTTAACATGCTATGCTGAAGTAAATTTTATGTTAATACAGTGTGTAGTTTCAAGCAACTCGTAACAGTAGGCCGCGGAGGTAAACACAACCTACCTTTGTTCGACAATCTCGGCAAGAATCTTCGTTTTATTGCATTGTTTACAGGGGAGCAGTTTGGCTTTCCAGTCCCTCTAAGTGGTTGAGTGAATACGGTTATTCTTGTGCAAGACGTCTCGTAAAAATGTGGCGCTGTCATTACGCGACAAAGTCAATGTGATAGAAATGAAGGAAAAACAAAGATGTGAGCTAATGGCTGGGAGGTGGGGATGGGGTGGGGGATAATGGTGACATGAAAAGGAAGCAGAAACTAACAGGGTATGAAGAAATTAATGAGCTGCTGTGGGAGTGGCCAGAATAATTCAAGGCTTCAAATGGTTGGCTCGGAAGCTTTAGAAATAGGCATAATGTCGTTTGGAATCAGGTGTGTGGGGAAGCAAGTGATGTTAACCTTACTGTTGTTAGTGAGTGGCAGGGAAAACTGACAACATTATTGGACGGGTTTCTGCTAAACAGCACTTCCTTCAATGTCGCTCTCGTTGCGCGGAGAAAAATGAGTAGGCGGCAAAATGTCTAAAGAACGGTTACTGTTTTTCTTTGCGGGAATATGGCGGGACAACATGAAAAACCCTTGGTGATAGGAAAATCAGCTAAGCCACGGTGCTTCATACATTTGGATCGGCGTAATCTTCCAGTCATATGGAGAGCAAACAAAAAGGCGTGGATGACTGCTGCACTGATGGAGGAATGGCTTAGTCTACTAGTTTCAATGCCAAAATGAAGAGGGAAAATCGTAATGTGTTGCTATTCCTTGGCAATGCTACATGCCATCCACACATTAAATTGTCCAACGTAACACTAGCATAGTTTCCACCGAACACTACAAGTATCTCTCAGCCCATGGACCAAGGTGTTATCTACACCTTTAAAAGTCACTATAAGACTAGTTCTGCAGGCAATAGTTGCGAAGATGGAGGGGGCAGCTATACTGAAAGTCAACTAGGGAGCTGAGGAAATGTATCCTTCCGCATGTGTGCACGTCTCCTGTTCCCCCTTCCCGTCTCGGTTCTCTTTATCCGCCACAACCAGCTTGTTATTAACGTCGTGCGTCTATCTGACAAGTACTTTCAGTCTCAAATAGCGTAACATCAAAAGAAATCACTTCCTTTCACATAGTTGTACTTTGATTACCTACCATACCTATTTATTCCTTTATTGACCAAGAAAAGCTAGGTTTATTTTTATTTCATAATGCAATTTGTGTGAGGCACATGGGGACTGACAACGAGAAGTATGACGACCTAAGTTTACGATTCATCTCTCGTGCAACAACTGTCAGTGGCAGTTTCTCGCAGTTCAACAACCTGAAAACCCACCTTGAGTGGGATTGCAAAATGCAGTGTTTCCAGGAATGTTATAAATATTGTAGTCTTTTCATTCGCAAGGTAAAATCGAGCTCATGGTCCCCTCATGAGAACATTTCTGCAGATAGAGGGCAGTACAAATTATTATTATTATTATTATTATTATTATTATTATTATTATTATTATTATTATTACATGTACGCTAAGGATCATATACCCATACCGTGTTAATGCCTTTCCTGTTTTACTTACGGCGAGTTCATTATATGGAATACGGTAAACCATTGAATTATGACAGAGGTTCAAATAATTTAAACTGCGTTTGGTCAAAGGCCTCGTTCTAAATCGGCTACAAGCCTGAAATTGCAATACGGTAATAGATTCGCACATCTTGGCCTCGATAAACAATTCCAAACTAGTCGGGAAACAAACATCAAACACACACCTGCTCGAGACTGTGACTGTCACTACCATCCAAAATAGCACTGAATCTACTTACGGGAGTCGATCCCGTGCACAACTGAAGAGAGGGAAAAACCTTACATCCCAAATATAGCGCGCATACCATGATATCCTTAAGCAATGACAACTACGACAACAAAACACACACTGGACACAAAATCACACAAGACAAGTAAAATCACAACCTGAAAAGAGAACAGTAATATGTACACATGATATCATCATTAGGGCTTGGCCTCACCCTCGCGATCTTCGAACTTATGGGTGTCACTTTGCCGTGTCTTAACACAGCGTCGTAATGTGGCTTACATGTCTCCAATCAAATGTGATCAGCTGAGCAGAGGAAATGAAAACGAAACTCCCTTGTGCGGACAGACTAAGCATTCCAAACTTTCCCTGCGTATTACGGTATTCATGCGTACTACGGGTCCCTTCATGAGTCTCGCCCCTTCTCAGACCTGTTTACCTGGGTGAAACGTCACTGGATCAATATATTTTACATCCCATGGGCCTTCAAAATACGAGTACATCTCCCTTTCAAAACACATGGTCTAACGACCAGCTCACAGACTAGACAACATCGTATCCCAAATACGCCACATTGGCTACACTTTAAATCACGGCCCATTGACGGAACGCCCCCCATACTTCCAAATTTTGACCATGGAACTCCTGGTGTAAGTGCAGATGGTATGGGTGAAACCACCGGGTATGCAATATCCACATATCAGATGCTGGGCTGATGTTCGTCTCCTGGACAATGGCCCGTGTGCGAGTGTTAGGTTTATGCTGGACAGCGTCCAATGAAACCTCTTCATTTCTGAGCAGATGTCACGGATGATATCGAACAGGCCGTGTCCTTCCCAGGGATGCAGTAGCGCACAGACGTATTTCCAGTCTCCGAAATGTCATGCCTGTTGGTTGTCGTCTACCCGGATAGCATTCTTGATGCGGACATTGTGCTTGGTATACATTCTGTCTAGTTTCTCCATATCATCATACTTGTCGCTGGAATGCATCACGGTGAATAAGTGCTGTGTTGTGACTTGCCTCGATGAAGGGGAGTTCACGCAGCTACATACCTACCCACCATCAAATGTTGTTATCGTTCCAATAGGACACACTTCGCAGAACCTATTGTCTACGAAGCTTTTGAACATGTATGAGGTAGCTAATAGGTTGCCTGTGTCCTAGTCACAGATTACCACCTCCTCATCCTCGTCCACCCCAGCTCAGTACCCTGTGCCACAATACATACGGCCCAATACAGGGCCAAATAAACTAATCAGTCTGTGGAAGCTATCAAGTATCCAACCTTATCACATTCCTAGCAATTTGCGACAAAATAAAAAATACTTGCATGGGATTCGAACTTTTGAGCACCTTTCACTATCACAGATTCCACCACGCCCCCGCCAAGTGATCTATTGTGAGACTTGACATTCAGCACGGAGTTTCCAGTCTATACAATACCTGCTCCTGGACTTTGTGAGAACCTCCTATTGTAAGGTAGGTCTACGTGTAGTTCATATCTGTACTCGTTTTACGTGTTCATTCAACGTACCTACCCATAATAAATTAATACAGTAGGAGTCCTCACGATTTCTGCTGTCTTCTAGCCCGTATACACATATCTCGTTATTTTACCCCGGTTTAGGGAGAGGGACCACTGTATTTCGGAAGGTAGTAAAAGTGGCGGTATGCATAAAACTAAATCGCTGGTGAACCACCCGGTGTACAGAACACAGTAGGTGGGGCTAAAGCAATGCCTAAGGTTACAGAGACTAGGCAAAAGAAATATAAACAAAAATAACTTAAATATAATCGAAAGAGTGGTTTCCAAAAAAGAACATAGAATCAACTCGAAAACGACTAAATAAGCTTAATGAAGAGGGAATGACATCACTAGAAATGTCAACCAATAGCGATTGAACGATTGAAGGTACCAACGCTGACATGACGAAGAGATAGCTAGTTCCCGACCAATTGAGCCGAAAGACAGATGCAAGAAAATTATGTTAAACTAGCAGAAGTACCCGTTCTTCGTACGGGTTATCACAAACTGGCTTTAGTTACTCATACTATAGGCGTGACTGACTTCATTAGATATTTATATCACTGGTGTATTTACTTAAGTACGTAGAAATTATTTGTCATGTTTGGAATTATAGTGTATCTTCTTCTTCTTTTCTTCATTGGGGCCTCTAAATATTAGTTCCTAATTAGCGTCGACCTCTAAGATCTTTTGCTACCATGTTTTTCCTTCATTCCCACCTAGATATACCTGCTCCCTTCACAAAGCTGCAGGTTTAGTGTAAGTATACTCTCGCCAGATAGTACCACAAATATAAATATTATTGAATGTATTTGTTTGATCCGACATTTCATAACTATTACAAATGATAAACGAAATACGCGATGCATAAAAGAAACTACTATAATTATAGAGAATTATAATTCTCAGGGCTTGTCACTCATGTCGCACATCATATAATGAATCTAAGTATAAATGTCGAGTAATTTTTTCAAGTCATCGGCGCACCATCTTGTCAATTGTGAACAGTATATAGGTTTCATGGTTACAATGATCGTAAAAGTGGTCCAAAATATCGTAACTAATAACATCAGTGATACTACTACTCCATGATTTGATAGAAAATAGTTTAAACTATAGGTAACAGACTCCGCATAATGCTGAAACCTAAGCCAGTACGTAAAAACGGAGGCCCGTCGGCAACCGCTGGTCGCTGTACTACGGAGATCTCCGGGGCTATTATTTTTATACTTCACTTCCTTTCCATCCCCGCCAAAAGGAGTGCTATGGGCGTCTTACACAACAGTTTATTTTTTCCAGATAGTAAGTCATATGTGTATCAATTTTGGTTGGCAGCTATGCCCAAACGTACATGCATGATCTCGCTGCTGTAGAATCCTGGAGCTGACGTTGCCATGGTTACGGCCGTTCGTTTCTTTATCCGATTCCTAGAGCAGGGGTATTGTGGTTCCAATATCTCCATGACGGTTGGTTTTAGGGCCTTCAAACATGGTTTTCGAAGCCGAAGGGTTTACCGAGTTTTGTTCTTTGCGTCAAGGGGCTTAAAATGAGCTTTGTCTCGTCCTTGTACGACAAATTCGATTTCGCCTATATTAGCCTATTATTTTAATATTTTTATATCTCCCCCGTCGTCCCCCTCAAATTGTTTTGAAAATAAAATACAGCCCATATTACTCACTGGCAATGCAGCTTTCTACAGGTGAAGTAATTTTTAAAATCGGTTCAGTAGTGTTTGAGTCTATTCGTTTCAAACAAATATGCAAATTTTTCCTCTTTATAATATTAGTAAAGAAGTATAAATTACATCCCTACACATACGGTTGCCGTCAGGAAGGGCATCCAGCCGTAAAACAGGGTTTGAGCCACATGTGCGACACAGTTCGCACCCGCAACCTCACAGGTGTGGGTAAAGCGATAGAAGAAGAAGATACTCATTTAAAAAAACACCGGCTTTTTTATTCTTTTCACCTCTTATGTGGATTTTCCAAAAAGAGTGTGTCATTTTTAAAGGAGATTCCAAGTACAAATTTTAAAGTCTGTAACATCTTCTTTTTTGAGATATATGTATCCTCAAATAAATAATTCAACTCTTTCCTCACTTTCTTTCACCCCCACCTAAGTAGATATTCTGAAAACGAATATTTGTGTTCTTTTATTTTTAAAGATGATTCCAAATATCAATTTTCATGCCTGTAACATGTTAAGTTTTTGTGATTTATTGTAGATAATTTCGCTGCTGTAGAACCCTGGAGCTGACGTGCCATGGTTGTGGCAGTTCATTACTTTATCCGATTCCTATAGCAGGGGTAGAATGGTGCCAATATCTCCGTAACGGTTGATTTTAGGGCCTTAAAACATGGTTTTTGGGCCCGTAGGGCTCACCGAGTTTTGTTCTTTGCGTCAAGAGGATTAAATTGAGCGTTGTCTCGTCCTTATACGACAAATTCAATATTTTGCCTATATTAACCTCTTATTTTTATATCTCCCCCCCGTGCCCCCACTTCGAATTGTTTTGAAAATAAAATACAGCCCATGTTACTCACTCGCAATGTAGCTTTCTATAGGTGAAGACATTTTTAAAATCGTTTCAGTAGTTTTTGAGTCTATTCGTTAGAAACAAACACATTTTTCCTCTTTATAATATTAGTATATTTGTAAGTATTAAGTTACCGGTACGTGCGATGTGAGACTATAAACAGAAAACATCAACAAAGAAAGGTACTGTGACATTTGAATTGATTGATGCATTGTTTATAAGCAAGGGATAGGCATTAATAATAATAATAATAATAATAATAATAATAATAATAATAATAATAATAATAATAATAATAATAATAATAACAAATCTAATTCGAAAGTTTCCGCTCAAAACATACATAGGAACAAAAATTCAATTCCACAGCTTAGAGCCCAGGTACAAAATTTACTTGCACGAGAAACTTGACAGTAAATTACTCTGGCAATTTAAAGACTAATAGAATATTGCGTATATCTTAAAGCCAGTTTAGTTGACAATACTTTGAAAATGAAATACCTGTTAACTTCTGGAATAAAAACACAGTGAAACCTTGGCCATAATTTTGAATTTCCAAATGTCATTTAGGAAAGCTCTTACAAGACATTAAATAACTTATCCTTCTATGGTCCATACATGAGGCTATTGGTATTGTGATAGTCCATATATCACACCCCCGAATTATATGTAGAAGTTAGAAATATTATTGTCAGTATTCGATTTATTATTATTATTATCATCATCATTATTATCAGTATTTCATTTGTATATTTTGCCATTTATATTGGTAAGCTGGAAGATATCCACATATGTAGGTATGAGTAATTTGTTTTGCACGAGTGGGAAAACATTGCTTTAATAACTCTGGTAATTTGGTTGAGTCATGTGGATACCCCAGTGTTTGTTGTGATGTACTTGTGTCGGGATATTCAATGAGTCATGTTTATATCCCAGCCTGATGAGATGAGCTTGTTGTTGTATTAGGAAAGTTTGGTGACTCATGGAATATACCCCAGAGTTTGTTATTGTCTTGGGAGGAAGTAGGAGTTCAGGGCATGGTATTGACCAGTAGAGATCACTCATGATTGGCGGGCAAGCACCAATCCAGACGTATCATCTGAGAGGAGGGGGATGTTGATGTCTATAAAGGTTGATCATACGGCGGCAACCAGGGACATTGTAATGTAACTACTACAACTACAAACAGTAACACTGTATGAAGGAACGACAACTGACGCACTGTACGCGAAGGAAGTAGTGCTGATAAACGGTACTCGAGTGACACGGCTGCAATGGACTGGACTTCAAACGTTCGTGGAGCGTAGTCTGGTTATGTTCGTGGAAAGTGGCTGATCAACAAATTGTGGAGGGCGTACGCATTAAGTGTTGTTAGTACTTGTGGAGGTCTGGCCTTATATGTTGGTGAAAGCTATCTCAGACTTTCCATAATTTATGTTGAGGATCGACAGACGTGTGTATATATCTTTACAACAAGTGTTAAAGTATGTGAACACAGTAGTACAAGGTACAGTATCTGTGTGATGTGATAACTGCCGATTATGAGAATCGGTAAGTCGAATTGATATAGAGACAGTGAAGGGTATTTATCTTCATACATATACATTGTTCATCGGACTATCTACAAATGGTAGCTTAGTTCTCGCTTTCGTTTTCCCACGATTTTCATTATTGTTGTTGTTGTAAATATGGAGTCTTCCAGCAATATTTTATGTGTGTATTATATGTATAATGTTGTATGTTGATGAGGTGCTCATGCACGGAATTTGTTAAGAATATAGTTAGCTATTTTAGAATCAGTGTTATTGATGAACCTAGGTGCAGTTCCTACCTAATTAGGCGTTTTCAGGAGGTTAGGTAAGGCCTGCAGCAGATGTACCAGTACGCAGCATTATGTACACGCCCTGGGATACACAGTTTACCATGCTCTTATCTAAATTCGAGGGATCCATTCTGGTGAACTCTGGCGCCCATACTATGGACATTTCGGTTAATTATGCTTATTAATTTTATTAAGTTTTTGAGTAATTTTATTTATATATTTTTATTCATGATTTTATTTATTATTGGTCATCAATAAGTTACAGTATCAAAAGGAGAAATCTCCATTTTTCGTTCGAAATGAGTTACTGATACCGTTTGTTGGGAATGCACTTCGAAAACGATAAAACACGGGTACAATTCCACAATAATCGAACACATTTATTTTAATACACATATATACATGGAAGCCATCTTGCGAACAACAAAAATGATACCAAACTAAAACTTGAAGTGTCTTTCTTTGCTTATTTCAAAGCTCTCGTAAACAAATCTCAGGAGTAACAAGAATCAAAGAGGTTACACTAACTGATCTCACACAACATCCTCCCACCTAAGTCAAATGAATATTAACATGAATTGACTTACACCCTTTATGCACAAATTGCCACTTTCATAAAATAGTCCTGAAACAATTACAAAATGATAAAATTCAATAATATAATCACAAATAAATATGTTAATTGACACATATCACAAATTTAACCTTTCTGGCTTGTGAATCAATCGTCCTAGACGAGTTATTTTCACTGTCTGCTTTGAAACTTGAGGACCATCTTCAGCAGGAGTAGAAGAGTCACATGCTCCGGCCTCGTGATTATCCTTTATATTTTTCTCACTTGGAACAAAGTCTTTCCTTGGGTGGTTTCGGATTTCCTGGGTATCCTCAGGTGGTTGAAACTCGAGTTCTAGTGGGTATATTCTTTGAACTGGCCTTATAAGCTCGCCTGAAGCAGTGATGACACGAACTACACTAACATTGCCATCCTTTCCCTTAACAAGCTCGACAACTCGTCCCAATGGCCAATCCATTCTTCTAGTGTCATCATTGCCAACCAAAACAATTTCCCCCAGTTTGAGATCATGTGGCTTATCCTTGCTGGCGAATAACTTCAACTGACCTAAATACTCAGTACTAAATCTTTCTTTAAGATTCTTTTTCAACTGAAGGCGATACTGCAGTCTTTTCCGAAGATCAGTTGCTTCGAACAGGTCATACTCGGGTACTCCTACTTCTTCTATGTCGTGTAGAAACATGTTTGGAGTTAGAGCAGCCAGATCTGATGGGTTGTCAGACAAATAGGTTAATGGCCGAGAATTTATGACGGTTTCGCCGTCACAGAGGATTGTCTGCATCTCTTCATAGTTGACAGATGATCGACCAAGCACTCGACGGAGAAGAGTTTTGAGCATTCCTACTAGTCGTTCCCACCAACCTCCCCACCATGGCGAAGCTGGAGGATTAAAACGCCAATCTATTTTCCGCGCTGAACTGTATTGTGAGATTGCATTCCAGTCCAGTTTGTGACAGGAGTTCTTAAACCCAACAAAATTTGTTCCCTGGTCACTGTAGACAATGACCGGTCTTCCTTGTTTGCTGCAGAAACGTCTGAAAGCTTGTAGAAAGCTATCTGTTGATAACGAAGATACCAGTTCCAATCGAACTGCACGGTAAACTCCACAAGTGAATAAGCAAACCCTTGCCTTCTTCGAGGTTCCATCATCGGCTTTGATGTAGAGAGGACCAGCAAAATCAACTCCAGTAACTTCAAAAATTCTTGCGTCAGGCACTCTACTCTCAGGTAAAGGTGAAGGATGAGCTGCCAACTTCTTTGAACTATGACGTTTACAAATCATGCAGGAGTTAATAACAGCTCTAATTGTTTGTCTACCTCCTAGAATCCAATACTGTTGCCTCAGAATTGACAAAAGCACCTGCGTACCAGCATGACAGTTGCTAAGATGGGCGTCCATAATCAGTCGCTGAACGACTGGGTGATCAGCCTTTGGGAGCACAATGGGATGACAAATGTCCCTGACATCATCCCGGTTTGATATCTTGGTCATCAAACGAATCAATCCCTGTTCGTCAACAAACGGAAGTAAGCTCTTTAGTTTGGAATTGAAAACATCTATGAACACTTCCTCCTGCACCCACCGTAAAATCTTCCTTTCTGCTGTGACAAATTCCTCACTTGTCAGGTCACAATGTATGCGTTGAGCTTTGCTGATGCGACAGTTGGTCAGAAAGCGGAACATCCAGCCTACCATCCTTACAATTTTCTTGTACTGAGAAAAGTGTCGGTAATACCAATCTTTACCGATGTCTTCTGAATTACTTGATATCAATGAAACGACATTCTTCATTCTCTCCGAATTTATCTCTTCCTCATTATAAGAAAAGTCAGTTTGTGGCCAGCAGTCTGGATTTTCTCTCAACCAACCAGGGCCTTCCCACCAACGGCATTGTATCAACTTCTTCACAGAACATCCGCGTGATGGAAGATCTGATGGGTTTTCTTTTACAGGAACATGTCGCCATTCGCAACCAACTGACAGTTCTCGTATCTCTTTAATCCGGTTCATGACAAAAGCATCCCATGCTTCACTTCGCTGAATCCAAGCGAGAACAGTTGAAGCATCTGTCCAAAAAATTGCCTTAACATCGGGAATACAATAATCCTTTACAATCGATGCATATAATCTCGTTGCTATTGAAGCTGCTAAAAGTTCTAACCTGGGAATGGTCAATCCCTTGCCTGATTTTCCAGTTGGTGCAACTCTTGACTTGGCAGCCACCAAGTGAACACTCACTTCACCCCCTTGCTCAACACGCAGGAATACAGCTGCTGCATATGATGTCTGACAGGCATCTGAAAAAAATGTGAAGTGTCCAGGAGTCGTCTGGGCTGTTGCAGTTAGACAACCAACGAGGAATCTTGACTTGAGCTAAAAGAGGAACTTCTTCAAGCCAACTCAAGAATTTCATTTTGATCTCTTCATTGACTTCTTCATCCCATGTCAAACCTTCTCTCCAAGTCTGTTGAAGCAACAATTTTGGTATTAATGCTACACTACATGTGACACCCACCGGATCAAAAATTCTATGGGCAGCACTCAAAATAACTTTCTTTGTTATTTTCTCGAAGCTAATCGAAAGAAGGTTATCTATGTTGATTGCTAGGGAATCGTCGGACTTGTTCCATAGGAGTCCTAACACATTGGTAGGTCCGGAAACATCATTACTTCCGGTCAACTCCCACCCTCGAAGAAAAAATTGCCGTTCCCTCATGACACCTGAAGCTACATCAATAAACTGTTTAGCTTGTTCTTCATCGTCCAAACTGGCAAGGCAATTATCAACATAGAAGCTATGGGTAAGAAGTTCCACAAATGACTTGGGCCATGGTGACTTCCCTTCCTCACACAGTACTAATGTATTTTCAAGGTGAAGTTTGATGCATGATTCTAATAGAAAAGGACTTGGAGAGACTCCAAATACAACACGACAATGTCTGTATGTCTTGAGACTTCCATTTCTGTCTAACCACAAGAATCTCAAAAAATTTCTGTCTCTCTCACGAATGCTGATCTGGAGAAAAGCTCTTCTTATGTCTCCAACAACTCCCACCTTCTTCTGTCGGAAACGAGCCAACACGGAAGGTATTTTCTCAATTAAATTAGGGCCTTTCTCAAGACATTGATTGAGGCTGGGCTGTTTATCTTCTTTAGACGAGGCATCGAACACGGGGCGCACTGGTGTTGTTGATCCAGGTTTCACAACGTGACGATGAGGCAAATAGTGGCAATGAACATCCATTTCCTGAGGAGGCACTTCTTCTATCACCCCTTCCCTCAGCCAATCATCTAGTACTTCCTGATAAGCATCATAGTAACCTTCAGTCTTCAATCTCTTAACAGTAGACATCAGTCTCTTCAGTGATAATTGGTAATTATCAGACAGTGGAGGATGGTTCTCAACCCATGGGAGGTGAACTTCAAACCGCTCTTCTTCATTGACTGATACTGTATCAAGGAAATGTTGCTGTGTAGTAGACTCAATCTCAGATCTGCTGCGTTTCTCAGATGGATCGCTAATCCCTAATCTAGAGTCCACAAATCTGTGATGGTGGCTTCTCTTGTTAGCATAGCAGTCACCACCATAGCCATACTTTCCTCATTCCTATGTTCTGAAGGTACCTTGCCCATTAAAATCCATCCCAAGCGAGTTTCCATGGCCACTAGTCCAGTACTTAGTATCTTGTGGCCTCCTGTAAACAATTTGCCTGCAACATCAGCTCCAATTAATATTTCTATTGGTCCATAAGATTCGATGTCACTCAAAACAATGTTCTGACTACTTAGTTCTTCAATCCAAGGACCTTGCTGTACTGAAGGTATGGCACCACAAATTCTTGTTTGGTCTAATGCTTCAAAGTGACAGTTGTAGCTACCATCCAGACTAGAGAGATAAATAGTGTACACACAATGATGGTATACTCCAGTGGTTGTACCTCCAAATAGCGAGTGTTGGATATTTTCCTGTCTGCCAGTTTGATATCCCATTTCCGTGGCTGTACTCTTCAAAATGTAGGAACGTTGTGATGCTGAATCAATTAATGCTCTTACAGTCCGCTCAACTCCTTGGCCCCGAACCTTGACAACTAGTGTTTGCATCAGCACCCCACAATGGTTCGACAAACTAGCTAAAGCTTCATCTTTCTGGACTTGCGCACTAGAAGCCATCTTGTCTCCTGTTGAGTTCGGTCTCTCTACGGCTGAGTCTACCTGGGTTTGTGGCAACTTATCACACATAACCACAAAGTGTCCTCGACTACAAATGATGCGCCTAGGCCTATTTCTACATTTCTTCGCTGGATGTCCTACCTTGAGACAAGAAAAACAGCATATTTTAGTCTCAAGTGCAAGACGACGTTCTTGCAAAGCCATCTTCTGGGCCTTAATACAGTCTTGAGACTTGTGATTAGACGAACAAAAGACACACCCTGCTGTTTCTCTACCACATGCAGTAAGGAGACCTGCTGCTGTGGGAATGTTCTCATCTGGATTAGTGGTGTAATTCAAGCTCTTTTCCTTCTTCTTTGGACCTCCCTTGACAGCTACCGAAGACAAAACACCAAACCCTGACATAGCCAAAGTAATCTTCTGTTCCTGTTCTACTTCACATCTAAGAAATTGCATCAAACTGTCTAAACGATTCTTGGAATTCACACTCTGGTCACCGACACTAGCCCCCCTGGTTCAACAGCTGAATTTTGAGAAGACTGGCCAATGAGCGCGATTGAAGAAGTTCTCTCCCAAGTTCTTAGAATGTCCTCAGGCAAACATGACTCTACTAGTGGTAAAAGCATGGAATTACACTTGTCCGTTGTGACACCTAAGGTTCCTAGGGCTCCTATATGGTTCTGAAGCTTATCATAGAGGGATGATAAACACACCTTATTAGGGCTCACAGCATTCTGTAAGATTAAACTTAACAACTCCCTAATGTACACTTCTACCAGCAAATCATCCTTCCAATAGCGTGCTTTGAGACTTGATATTGCTTTACAGTAATTTTCTCCGGTAGCAGGAAAGCTCTCAACTAAATCTCTTGCTCTGGATCCAGAAGTGGTGGACTGTATGAGGTATTGGAATTTATCACTAGGGTCTAAAAGAGGGTCCTCATCAATTTTCTTAAATTGTGACCAGAAAGGAAGCCAATCTTTTAGTTCACCTCCGTACTTTTTCAGTTCCAACAAAGGCAGCTTGTAAGAACGCTTAACTTGGAGTGACGAGTTAGAATTAACTGATACTGCAGTAGCTTCTGAGTTCCGGTCTTCATTTAATAATTTCGTAACAACAGTCTTAACCTTATAAAATTTGAACTTATACTCGTCAGCCATACTGATTTCTTTGTCTAACTCGTCATCCCTAACCTCCACGTTCTCAATCATATTAGTGAAGATAAGAGTATCCATACCTGTTAATTCATGAAATTTTGTTTCTAATAGATCCATATGTGCACTAATACTTTCCGTATCTTTCTCCGGCATCTGTAGTAACGCGTCGAGCTCATTGTAGATCTTGGTTATTGATCGCCGTAATACCGCTCTTGATTTCTTTGTCACAGCTATATTCACTTCCATGCTTGAAATACTACGTATGAAACTGTTTATATGATTATATAACTGTCTAATATCCTGTCACGGTCGCCTAATGTTGGGAATGCACTTCGAAAACGATAAAACACGGGTACAATTCCACAATAATCGAACACATTTATTTTAATACACATATATACATGGAAGCCATCTTGCGAACAACAAAAATGATACCAAACTAAAACTTGAAGTGTCTTTCTTTGCTTATTTCAAAGCTCTCGTAAACAAATCTCAGGAGTAACAAGAATCAAAGAGGTTACACTAACTGATCTCACACAACACCGTTATATTTTATTAATAGCTGTCTATAAAACTATGTTGTTTGTCTTTTTCAAAAAGAACAAAATACCATCGTTTCAGAGCACGAAATTACAGTGTGACTTTCAAACAGAACAATCTCCGCCATCTGTTTGTATCAAAGGGACAAACTCCAGAACTACCAATCAGCTCTTTCTGCTCACGCCATGTGAGTGCTGCCATATTGGTTCAACAGAGTTATAAATTGAGACTGTCTTGCTTATGCACGCCTATTTTTCGGTTTTAGAGTTATACTGGAGGTATTTTCGGTGTTTTGAAAGTATATGAACGTGCACGAACATATTATATTACCAAAACAAACTGTAGCTTTCTTCAGTGTGTTCTGTGATGGACATGTTACCGCAAAACGTGACACCTGTGTCACCCACAAAAGTGAGGGAATAGACTCACGATCATAGGAAATGGAAATCAGTTACTGCAAAAAAGTGGCAATAACATTCAGTCAGTAAATATTTTCTTACCAGGTAGAAATTCAATTGGGAAATGGACTTATATACTCTTGTATAGTCAATATCCACACGAACTGATCATAACTTCAGGGCGCTTAATTATAACAGGTATCCACTGCAGTCCCTTAAGTGCGGCCAGTATCCAGTATTCGGGAGACAGTAGATTCGAACCCCACTGTCGGCAGCCCTGAAGATGGTTTTCCGTGGTTTCCCATTTTCACACCAGGCAAATGCTGGGGCTGTACCTTAATTAGGGCCACGGCAGCTTCCTTCCCACTCCTAGCCCTTCCCTGCCCCATCGTCACCATAAGAGCTATCTGTGTCAGTGCGACGTAAAGCAAATAGCAAAAAATATAACAGCTATCCTTAGTTTACAGACTTCTCTTCCTTCTTTTTACTGACTATCTGAAGGATAATGTTAATTTTTAAATTTTATTGTACCCTATATTGAATGTATTGGTAATAAGATTGTTTGCAAATCTAAACTGATGTGTTTCATGGTGGTGGTCTTCCGTTTTTCAGTCTAGGTAATATTATTCATCACTTTTGTAACTCTTAAATAAATGTACAGTACATTATAGTGGCATTCTTGACCTTTCAATTTAGTGTAAAGAAAAATAGTGTAGGCATCACAATTCTGTAAGTTATCAGCAAAAAGGGCAATCTCCTTACATGTTGGTATCAAAAAGAAAATCTGAAAGTTAGTATCAAAAGGGACAATCTCCGAAATACAATTTAAAATACCTAATTAACCATTAATTATATGGTAGGTTTTCTTTGATTACTCGCTCACAACCTGTCTGTTGTGTATGTAAGACAAAAATCGCCCAGATAGAGTGAATCGAAATGCATTAGATAAAAAATCACTCCCACTGTAAAGTGCAGGAAGGTGGAGATTGCTCTTTTTGATACCAATAGCTTCACATAACCTTGGTTGCCCAGTTGTACTTCCTCTTAAAACAAACCACCGCCTTTCACTGATACATCCTGGGTTCAAATCCTGGTGATTGTGTTGATACTGTTACATGCTCATCACCAAAATATTTTTTATTTTTTTATTTAGTGAGCTCAACAATTTCTGAACTGGATCTAAAATTGTCACTGCAATTGTTACAGATTAAGTTGGAAATGAGATGGATGATAATAATACAATGTTATATGTGCTCCTTCATTAGATTAAGGGTATATCACATAAAATATGAAGTAGGTTTCAAAATATTTGGGATATGTACGGTAAAGTTTCTAGAAGTACAGCTGGAAGCTTTTTTAACCCCCTGTAATGCATCTAGCAATGCTTTTACCTAAATTACTGAAGCAAAACAACCACAAATCAAGATTGTTTTTATCATTGGAAAGAGGTAAAAGTTACTGAGGACCAAGTTGGGGGATAGGCAGGATGCTGGACCACGGAAGTTCTGCATATGGCGAAAAATTTGGTGACCGGTAGAGACCAGGTGCAGGCACTGTATCATGGAGAAGGTACAATTATCCACTTATTTTGTCCTCGGGAATGAATTCAAAAGGACAATCGTTGCAAGTGCTGTTCGTTATTGGCAATGAAATCTAGGTCCTCTTGAAAACATCAATCCTCCTCAAATGCTTCTGATCTGATTACTCTAGAGTCACTGTTCACTACCGTTGGCATTGTGAAGATCTCCATGGAGATTTTTACAAATGTTAAACCATTAGTGTTTTTACATAGGTGTTGAAAAACCATGTTCTTCCTTCACAAAATTAACACGATTAACAATACAAATGTGTGTCTGCATGCACTGTTGTTTTGCTGTTCACAGGCAAAACCATTTTGATTATGGACAAGAGGGATGGTAGATATATTTCGGATACTATTAGTGTACATCTTTGTGTTTATGACATCATAGTCACAACATTCGTAGTTTACAGAGCGAGCACAGTCCCCAAACTATTGGATCCTACCTTGTATACATTTCTCATCCACACACTTGACACTTTGTGTCATTCATCTCTCGAATTCTTTCATTTCTTTAATTTCAGTCCATGTCGACTATTCTATAAATTTTATGTTGGTTTTCTCCCTAGTAGTTGTATTTTCATTGTTTATATTGATCAGTCACCCAAAATTAATCTGAAAAAATTACTATGTATTGATTGACTAAAAATTCCTAGTTTTTTATTACCTACCGGTAACTCAGTTGTGCCTTCTAAACAAACCGTGCTTCTCTTTCTATAATCTCGTGTGCAGTCTATATGTCTACTGCAATCCCGAAGATTCACCTCTCTTTATCATTTCCATTGTGACTTCATTTATTTTCAGAGCTTCACACACTTTCATAATTTTAACTACAAATTCACATCTATCAGGGTTATTTCATTTTCTACTATCTTGGTATGCAACAATGCATGAAAATATTCCTCATGCTTGCTTTCCATTTCTGCTGGTATTGCCAATTATGCTGCATTCTGTGATAGTAGATATATCACACCCTCGCACTATATGTAGAAGTGAGAGATATTATTGTCAGTATTGGATTTATTATTATTATTATTATTATTATTATTATTATTATTATTATTATTATTATTATTATTATTCCATTTGTATATTTATTCTTAACTCTTACAGTGCCAAGATGCCGATGCATCGGCACTTACATTCTGTACGAAAAATGCCAGGATGCCGATTCCATCGGCACCCTCTTATAAGTAGTGTAGTTCTGTAGTAAGGCGCTAGATTGCGTCACAAATCATGTAGAATGAAGGTAGAATGTTTGTAATTCCTTCTTATGTCATTAGATGGCACTGACATAGGTTCATTTTTGCTAGTTTACTCGTCGATTGCGAGTGTATGATCTGTGAGCGCTTGACATCTATGATCCAATATGGCAGCCTCCTTGTTTGTTTATGTCCGCTTGTTGTGACTTGTTTTCAATAATTTTACGTTCTAATTGACGCATTTGAGTTACTTATCGTAATGTATTAAGTTTATTATTATTATTTATACTGCAGTTATAATTACCTAGCAATTTATTTAGGTCGTAGTAAAGTTGTAAATAGTACGATTATCACAACAAGGCATGTCGTCACGTAGGCCTAATTCGGGAGAAGAAATTGAGGAACTTTTGGGTTGCTTTGAAAATGTAAGCGACTCTAATTTTATCGAAAGTGATGATTATGATATTTTTGGGGTTTTCAGGTAGCGCACCAGAGAATGATGGAGCCGTGCCATTGGCTAATGGGCTTACAACATTTCGTGCAATGTCAAAGATTTATAGTGACAGTGCTAATGAAAATGACAGTGATAGTGAATTAAATGATTCTTGGACTGAATGCATATTCCCTGAAAGTAATGTTGTCCATCCCCACCATTTTTATCAAATCCCAGGGCCTAAACACGTAGGCCTACCTCAATCTGATGCTCCGCCCATAGAATATTTCAATCTGTTCTTTACACTTTCATTTCTGACACTATTAGTTGATTTTGTATGTTGTTCTGATCTTCTGAACTATTCTGTAGTAACAAATACTGCTACTAGACACAGTTCTCTCAAATGATAACTATAACTCTCTCAAAATTCATAAAATATTCAATCGTTGACAGGTTACACTGTTCGTGTCTTTCTCTCCACATGTTCAATGTTTTTGGAAATTAATTTATAAATTGTAAAGTAGTCCTACATTAACAACATAAATTGGTATATATGATCCCAGATATGAGATAAGATTAAATATCTTCACTTAGTCACTTTGAGTTTAGTGTAAAATGTGCTAATTAATTTCAAATTATGTTTTTCCTTTTTTAAAATAAAACATAATAATATTTTTGTGCACATTATTGCACAAAATTTTGTTTTTTGAAATGCAAGACACATATTTATATTCCTTGGAGTATATCAAGCTCACATACTAAATTGTACCTCCATATCTTTTAAACTGAGACGTAAATAAAATATTTTATACAGTAATGCAAAATCCATTGAAACATGCTTGGCATTCTATGCATATGATGACCTATTATGGGTCGGCATCCAAAGGGTTAATATTGTAAGCTGTGGTATGAGTAATATGTTTTGTGCAACGGCTGGAAAATCATTGCTATCATAACTCAGGAAACTTTGTATGACTCATGCGGACGTTCCAAAGTCTGATGAGGTGTACTTGTTATTGTAGTCGGAAAGTTCCGATGACCCATGTGAAACACCCCAGTGTCCGTTGATGGTGTTATTGTCTTGGGGCCAGGAAGAGATTCCGGGCGTGGTCTTGACTAGAGGAAATACCGTACTCATGATTGTCCGGCCAGGATGAATCTAGACGGATTATGTAAGAGGAAGGGAAAAGCTGATGTCTATTTAGGCATGTTATGATATGGCGAGAAAGTGTCACGACCGCGTGTCGCGACGCACCCCCTTTCATGTCTCAGTGCTGAGCGAACGGACTCGAGCGAGTCTCGAATCCGTGACCTCCGAGACCAATGATATTGAGTATTGATCTAGAGTTTATATGATCAAGTAACAGTGGCAAGAAGTTATAGTGTTTCGAATGTTGAGTGATAATTTTATTGAGTGGAAGAGAGTTATAAGTATGTAAAGCATAAGACTTCATACAAGTTCTACTTGAAGCAAGCTGGTGCAACTGAAGTCAATGCCTGTAATGTTGCGCAATAGTCAGCTACACGACGTTAGGGTAAAACAGAAAACGCAGAAGAAAGTTCTGTAAGTGTTTCTAGAAGCAAATAGAAGCAAGTATCGCGTGGATTGTTGACGCAGTAAGAAATGGGTTGTTCGAGTGAATTCCATGACACTCCTCATCAGTTGGTCGGAGGAACTCGTGAACCAATCAGACTTAAAAACTTCTTACTTCTACAGAAGTCGAGGGTAAAAGCTTCGAGAAACGTCGAACGTAAGATATAGGTAATGACATTTCGACAAATCGAGAGAATCTGTCTAACTACTGTGAAAGCAACGTGTGTATGTGGCTGAGCGCCACAGGGAGAAACTGTCCGACTACCGTGCGTACAACATGTGTGTGCCTGTACGCCACCAAGGGAGAGAAACTGACCAGCTTCCGTACAAGTAACGTGTGTCTGGCTGTGAGCCAGAATAGTACAGAATTTGTAGGTTATATACATAGCAGTGAGCCGCAGAACCAGTAAAATGTGGCCAGGCAAAATGGTCTAGAAACAGTAAAGAGTTACACGAGGCAGTGAAGGTATCACAGTGTACAGCATGGATATCAGTTTTCTATAGGGAGACTCTTAGAGCTGCAACGACTAAGTTATTTGTCGTAGCTGTGAGCCTAAAGACTGGGAACGAACATCGAACTGTTTGTCAGGAAGGCCGAGTGTTATAGCGAGCCTATCCTATCAGTAAACATAACCCTGTAGTCAGAACTGTTGGGAGATGGACTAATCTGTTCGACGAGGGAGTTTGAGGGTGTCGTGTTCGAGTCCCGGAGTTACACACCCACTTGAACTAAACATCGCAACACTCAACGCGAATGCGGAATCGTGGACGTAGTGCAGAAGTCAAGAAAGAAGCCGACGGAGATGAAAGAAGAAGTCTTCAATCAAAAGCTAAGTAATCACCAAGTTTTTGTAGGGTTTGATCTTATTGTATTACAGAGTATAAATGAATTGGATAGACAAGGACTATGGGAGAGACTGACTAAGAGCTATAAGTATATCTGTGCAAAGATCTTCAGGTTTTATAATTGTATAATTTGTAAATGTATATTGTGTGTCTATCTAATATTAAAACAGGTGCAGGGAAGTGTGTGTGTGTAAAGGTGATCTTGTTATTTCTAAGATTAAGCTCCCGAAAAATCCGAACCCAAGTCCCAAGCATGCCGTATCCTTAGGATCACGACAGAAGACACTGGTGGACTTACAACTGGATATACGGTACTGGAGTGACACTGCTGCACTATGTTGGACTGGACTTCAAACGTTTGTGGAACATAATATTTTTATGTTTGTGGAACGTGGCTGACATCAAACTGTGGAGTGCTTAGGCACTGGGTATGGTATCACTTGTGGCGGCCTGGTATTATATGTTGGTGAAAGCTATCTCAGAATTTCCATAATTTATGTTCAAAAAAAGACAAGCATGTGTTGTTCAAATGAATAGATCTGTAAAACACGTGTTAGAGTCAGTGAGCACAGTGCTATAAGGTACAGTATCTGTGTGATATAATAAGTGCCAATTATGAAAATCTACAAGTGGTGTTGATACACAGAGACAGTGAAGGGTACTTATTTACATATATGTGCATTGTTCAACGGACCGACTGCAAATGATGGCTTGGTTCTCACTTTTGTTTTCCCACTGTTTTCATTGTTGTTGTTGTTGTAAATATGGAGTCTTCCAGCAATATTTTGTGTGTGTATTATATGCAAATTTTAGTGTGTTGATGAGGTGCTCATGAACGGATTTTATTGAGAATATAGTTAGTTATTTTAGAATCAGTGGAGTTATTGATGAACCTAGGTGCAGTTCCCACCTATTTAGTCGTTTTCAGAAGGTAAGGCCTGAAGCAGATGTACAGTACGCAGCTTTTGTGTACACGCCCTGGGAGAGAAAGAATTATTATCATGCTCTATTAAAATTCGAGGGATCCATTCTAGTGAATTCTGGTGCCCATACTACGGACATTTCGATAAATTCTTTTATTGATTTAATTTATATCAAGTACTGTATTTTATTAATTTTTTTGAGTAATTTTAGTTATTCAGGTATTTTTATTATTGTTTTTAACAAAATATTACATTCTTATCCTTCACAAATCTAGTGTTCACGTTTTTCCTCCTTTAGGGGTAGCAAGCCTATCTCTTACCGGAAGGTTCTGGGTTTGATTCCCTGCTAGGTCAGGGATTTTTACCTGGATCTGAGGGCTGGTGCGAAGGACTGTCACTCTGGATTAGGACTTTCAGTCATTCCCAATATTGTAAATAGACAATAGACGGCTGACTGCTATTATTACTACTACTACTGCACATAGTAGATATACTAGTACAGGAATTCAGTGTTGAATATTTCATGAAATGAAATTACATGTAATTCATGCATGTCAGACTTGTTGACGAATGAAAAAATTGGTATATGCAGCAATATTGTTGAATTAAGGTGCATATTGTAATGTGATACAGGTAAGTAAATAAACACACAACTAGTAGCATTTACTCTTGGATTTATTGACTAACTGATATTTGCTTACACAACTACACAGACACACAATCAGTTCACGCCATATCTGCTCTCACTAATTCAGTCACATTAGTTAGTCTCTCTTACACTTACAAGACAAACAATTACACTACACACTCTTCTGCACCTGACAGTCAGACCCTAGGGCAGTTCACAATTACTCTCACCGTATGTTATCATAGCTGCACAGTTCACAGCTTGAGTGAGCGCAACGAAGTCTTACAATTCAGTACGTGGTACACAATCCGTACGCTCAAGGCGGTCTTCGTTCTCTGTCCATTGTCACTCAGCTGCACTGTCCCAAATTTACCATCCGTACCCACACACAGCACTAACAGCATTCAAGCATCACTCTCCGCTGACTGATTCAGTGCTCTACAGATTAACTCAACCGAACAACTGACAGAACTGAACAGTCTCAATGGATAGTGGAATTAAAGCAAACTGAACTTTGAAACTCATTTGGCCTTCCTTAAACAGAGAGAACAGAGAGGCTAGCTCTTCCAGATACTTCACAAAAGGAGAAACCTCCAGAGTCCTCTGAAATCTGAAAGCTCTGGGTTTACCTTCTAGTTCTTTCTCACACCGCTAGGAAGGCCTTCAACGAGATAAACTGGCTACAACAGAAGTGGTGGCAGAGGGGGCTGGCCTTGCATGTCTGACTCGTTTTTGACTGGTCGCTGCAGTGGCGAGCGGGCGGGTCCCTAACTCGGTGACGCCTTTTGCTACTGGAGCCAGGCTAACTTGCCCGTACCGAGGCCTTAGAAAAAAATGACAGTCACCATCAAAAAATACTAACATCGAATACACTACGCGAGCAAATACAGCTTCAAATGAGAATCCCATTGTAGATACAAAATCATAGTTTAACAAAGGTTCGTACTGAACGATGGTTCATGCTAGTATAGGTACCAGTGGCGTATCCCGGAATCTTCACCGATGCATGCAACTTGTAACAGGCAGTAACACAATGTATTACGTAAATTTCATTTCTACTCACCCTAATTACATGTTGGTGAACTCGACCCTGCGATTCTTTTTGCAGAATTCCTTGGTGACATCACCATAGAAGTCCTCACGGGTTTTCATCTCAACAAGAAGATCCTTTTCTATATATATCATTCTTAATGCAGTGAGACGACTTTGAGAATTGCGGTCGAAAGGTTTTATTCGCTTTAGGATCGAGAAAGAGTGTTATATAGATGATAACGTAGCGGGAATAGTTGTAATCAACGTGCACACCTTATAAAGCTCGGAAAGACCGCTGTGCAGACAACTGACCAATAGGAATTTCTGGATTTGAGCCACAGTTTTATCTTAGAAGTGTTCAGAACTGAACATTGCCCTCAATTCGGATTTAAGTCGTACTATATCAAAATATTTTCCATTAACTTTAATCAATTTACTGAATTGCTCTTCAGGAAAATCGTCAGAAAAAAATTAAAATTTCTTACAATCAAGCATTTCAATGAAGGACAGATCTACTAATGAACAGAAGTGTTACTTTTAACTGCGCTAGAATAATATCATGTATCGGGTGAGTTGGCTGTGCGGTTAGGAGCGCGCAGCTGTGAACTTGCATCCGGGAGATAGTGGGTTCGAACCCGCTGACGGCAAACCTGCAGATCGTTTCCCGTTGTTTCCCATTTTCACACCAGGCTGTACCTTAATTAAGGCCAGGGCCGATTCCTTCCCACTCCTAGGCCTTTCCTCTCCCATTGTCGCCATAAGACCTATCTGTGTCGCTGTGACGTAAAGCAAATTGTAAAAATAATCATGCTTTTCCTGGTAAAACCTTCTACACTCATCTTTAACTGAAAATGTTCTTCTCTTCCTTGGTGGATCAAATTTCTCTTATCTTCTGTCCCAGATGTTAGCAAATCTGTTTCTTATTATAGATACTTAGGTTTCTAAAGAATTCACTTCTCTGGTGCCATGTGCGATGACTAGGATCATACATTGAAGGATGTTATATGCGACATCAGTCAATGAAAATACTGCATTAAAAACGTTCAGAAAAAATTGAACTGAAATTCCATTAACTTCGCGAGAAACCCGCTTGCCTCATTAATTGTACAGTATAGTTATTCCAGTTCCCAGGTTCCTCCGAAATACTTTCGTAAAGCTCTTGGAGAGGAGCACGATATTCCGTGATGGTCTGTACTAAACGGCTAGAATAGTTCCACCTTGTTGAAGCTAGTTTAGGAAACCTTTTCTTGAGGATACTGTCCATCAGGTCAGTTCTCTTAGAAGAATTGCTAAAAAATGCCGCAAAGCCAGTCATCGTTGCGAGGAATATACGACATTCTTTTGTGCATGACAGGGTTTGGGAAAGGACTAAATTAAGCTTGTGAGCGTAGCAGTGGGTGAATACAGCCTCAGAAATCACTTCTTTCAATTTAGCTTACACACCATTCAGCTGACCTGCAAGCATCGCCGCTCCATCGAAAGTCTGCGCAACTAATTTTTCGCGGCAGTCAAAGTTATCCAGGCACTTAGTCGCAAGTCTCACCAATGCATTTACTGTTCTATCAGAACTCATATTATAGAAACCAACAAATCTTTCAACAACATTACCATTATGAACGTATCTGAGGACAATATATAACTGTGAAAAGTTCGAAACATCGGAAGTCTCATCGATCATAATTCCTACGAATTTAGCTTCCCCAATCTGTATCTTTATTTCAATGGTCATTACGGTGCAGATGCTTTGAATTAAATCGTTCTGAATGAGTGGAGAGAGTCCTGTAAATACACTCGCTGTTGCGAAGTGACTGTCTACTTTTTCATAAAACTCGGCTAACAATTTAATTGTTCTGTGCAATTCCCTCTGTTGTTGGACTCGCAAGCCTCATTGTGCCCACGGAGTGGTAACTCCTGCTTTCCCAAAAAGCATGTCACCGTAGTCAGCCGTTTCAGAATTTCCCTATTTTTCTTAACGGCTTCGTTGTTCCTTAGAACATTTTCCTACTTCTGCTTAACCAACTGCAAATCTATCCTAATTTTATCAAAGCGACCTAAGGATATCCATGCGTGGATATGACAATCTGATTCCTCGTGCCTAGTAATAGCAGTGTGCAGATTGTTTAGATCTGCGTATCCACGTTTCTTGCTGTTCCAAGGGGAATTTTCCGCAACAAACAATAAGCAAGGCCAACAGAATAATTTGCTTAGTGACTCAGAGCTGCAGAACCGAGCAGTTTTACTGTAAGTTTCTGGATTGAGCGTGCGAACACAATTCTTGTTTTCTGTTTTTAAATTTGCGAGGGAAGGGAGAGGTCTCCCGGCTTTAATTATTTGAATCTTTTCATCAAACGAATGGGTAGTAAATGGCTTTTCAAACATATTTACAATTATACCCGTTTTAGACTCGTCCATCGTTAATACCACATATGCAAAACATATAATAAAACACCGAAAACGACGAATAGTACCGTATCAGAACACAAATAATGAACTCACTAATCAGCAAAACACACAATGAATGAACTCATTAGTCAGCCACAGCTCAAGGACTGGAGGTAAGTCACCCTAGTGGCATTGGTCACTTTCGTCACGTTGGGTTGTCGCTAGGGGGCTAATCCGTGGGTCCCGTTCGCTGTCAACTTGGACATGCCGACTTTCTCCATGTTGCTAACAGATGACAGAGGGTAGAACGTGTATGGGGTGAGAAAGTCTGACCAAGTTTCAATTACATCGACATCATTCGGAGGGTTTCAGAACTATATCTGCCACCGAATGCAATTTTAAGATCGAATGCCTTACATCCTTAACTTATCCATTTGCTGCCTCTGTCTTTCTAGAGTGGAATAGATGGTGAGACTACACCAGCACCACACGTAGTCAAGCAACGGAACTAGTACAGTTGCGCGGAGATTCTGAACTTTTGAGAAATGAAATCGTTAATACTTGACTTGAAACAACCTAAAATCGTACTTCAGACAGTTCTTTGCGTTATCATAACGCATGCAATGAATGCCTTGCATGTAAGGAAAATGCACTCCTGATAGGTACCATTCACAACTTTAGAAAATCCAGAATTAAAGATGTTTCTACAGAAATAAACAAATACTCCGATACAAACATCATTCGCAGGAAAAATCTTACCTTTATGTTACAGTGGAGTTGTACAAGGGATAAGAGAGAGAGTTTGATTTTCAGTTAATGAAACCATAGAAATATGTGGCAAGTATGACTGTGGACATACTGCCATTTAATAATAATCATGGAGGTTTCCTTTTTTTGAAGGCAATATCACTTTTATGATTGGAAGAACATTATTCTTCTTGTCCGTATGTAGTGAAGTCAGGTAAGCAAACGGACGTTAGTTTTTCAATAATATTACACTTGACCTGTCTCATGGCCTTCATATTGTGGCTGAAGTGGTTCATTCTTCCTTTGCTGATGCTGACACTTTCATAGTCAATATCAAAACAGAAATTCTAAAAGCT
This sequence comes from Anabrus simplex, assembly GCF_040414725.1. Classification (NCBI taxonomy): domain Eukaryota; kingdom Metazoa; phylum Arthropoda; class Insecta; order Orthoptera; family Tettigoniidae; genus Anabrus; species Anabrus simplex. The sequence continues at coordinate 1,419,741,956 of NC_090265.1, read as the reverse complement.
CCTTATAGAAATCAGAAACTCAAAGAACAGACCTTCTACTTCCTCCTTGTCCTGTTTTAACTCTGTGGGGAAGCTGATTGGAAGTGTGATATATTTTGTTGACAGTTACGACAAAATTGTAACAATTATCAACAGTGTTAATGAGAATTAAAATCTGATCACTTAAGATTGTAATCTTAAGATTGCAAAATCTGAAATTCTACAAATTTATCAACAAATTTAAAATCAATGATAACTAATTTTGAAATGTTAACAAAATCGTAAAACATCTTGGGTAAGCTGATTAGAAGTGCCGAAAGCCATAGGAATTGCAGAACATATGTCACACACCACTTATAAGGCAGAATCTGGAGCAGCTACTGGAATAGTTTAATAGTGTTTTCCAAAAAATAACTGTGGTTGTGGATTTCTATTCATTTTGACAGCGTAACACCAACCCAATATAAATGGTCCGTTATTGGAGATTGGACTGCTTAACAAAAAAAAGGATATATGATAAATCATATTAGGCTATCTTTTAAACAATCAGTTTAATTTAAAGTTGTAGAATGTACTCCATTACATGTCCAGGCTCTCATTCATATAGAGCCCAAAATTGAAATAAAAACTGTAGAAATTCACTAAATTCAATATGCTGGCTAGTAACTGATGGCATCGACTTGCTAGTAATTAATGACATCGGAAGATACTTAATTATGTTCCCTCTGCCAATCTCCATTTTAATATTTGTGGAATCCTTTTTCATTATTTAATATATTGATCAAGATAAAATTATGTGTACATTACTCAATATCAGTATATTATTATAAATTTACTCATTCGGGACAAATATTTCAGGTTCCCTTTGAGAATCGACATCTATATCATCTGATCGCCAAGCAGGCATCAATTTTTGGTAATGAGACAAAGTCTCTCATAGTGCATTGGCACTGCCGGTGGTTCCAAGTAACCTACGCAGTGGCCTCCACGGTGTGCACTAGCCATGCGTCTTGGTGAGTGTGCTAGGTACTAACTGATTACCCCAAACTAGCACACGGAGGCGAAACGCTGGCAACCAGAAATGAGTTAGCTGGAAAATTTATAATATCCAACAACGGACCATTTATTTTGGTATTACATTACACATTCCATTTGAAAATTTTACCAGCAGCTCCCTGATGACCAAGATCATGGTTTCGCTAGCAAATTTGGGATTTATTTTACGTGTACCGGTATCATGAAAACCAAGCCCTCTGAAGATCATATAATGTAATTGGTATCTAATTTTAGAATGAATTATTAAAAATATATTAATTACTCGTACCTACCTGCATATGTAATAGCATTGAGTGTGCCCTTGTCAAAATTGGTTAATTCCAGATCACAGTGTGCTGCTGGAAGAATGTAAGCCATTGTTGTTGTATCAAATACACTCACCATAGCTGAAGGTAAGGCTACTAGCATTAGCAAGTAATTGAACTTTCCATAACCTGAAAATTTAAACGAAACTGTTAAACATCCTAATTGGTATTAAAGAGGTGATAAATACCTAGACATATACTAATATCTACGTAACATTGTTCATTTATCTGCTTAACACCATTGCTTACTATATAGCAATGCATGCCACTATGTTTATGAAAAGTCCTCAGCAAGTTGTAACATAAGTTAGAATAACAGGAAAAACAATCACTTGGCAGGTAAAGGTATTGACTGTATAACATGATTATCAATTTCATTTTGTTTGTTCTGTTCTGCAGGATTAAAAATATCCAAGAACTACAACAAAAACTGCAGTGGCCCTGTTTAGATTGGCTATATCACAAACAGCAACATAAGAAATCAACTTTGTCTGGAATAAATTGACAGTTAGGGACCTAAACATGATTGAACGAGTAAAGGCATTCTTTCAAAAATGAATATTACGCGTGGAGGAAACATCACAGTCACGGTCAACAATAGCAGGAAAAACAATCACTTGACAGGCAGAGGAATTGGCTGTGTAACTTGATTATCATTTCCATTTTGTTTGTTCTGCCTATTAAATCTTACATGAACTAGTAACAAACACTGCAGTGACCCTGTTTAGATTGGCTATATCACAAGCAGCAACATACGAAATCAACTTTGTCTGGGATAAATTGACAGTTAGGGACCTAAACAAGATTGAACGAGTAAAGGCACTCTTCACGAAATGAACATCAAGTGTGTAGAAAACATCAGGGTCAAGACTTGCCTATGAGCTGATGAAAGAATTTCTTCAATAAAGGCATCAGAAAACTGCTGTATCAACCGAACACAGATGCGTACCTGTCAAATTACTTTTGAAATCTACTGTACATGAGAAGGAACATATTATCTAGAGCAAGTTATGTTCAACAGATGCCATGGAGACAAAGAGTGGAAACAATTGTGTTAACACTGAGGCACGTGGTGACAGGTTCTTGCAGTACATGGTTTCAACCATAAGAAATGTGTCAACAAAATCTTCCATGCCCACAGGAACACTTCAAGTGTGAGGTGTGAGCTGTGCAATAATCTCGGTGACCGCTATCATGTCAGAATCTATGTAAAGTACCGTAACCAAAATTTCAAATAAGCAATGGATGGGCTGTGTTGGAGGCATAGTCGCAAGGTTTATTTCATATAATACGTATTTCTAATAGAAAATAAGTAGACTGAATTAAATGTAAGAAAAATATTATTGTTGGACATGATTTTTAAGTTACAATAATCAAATATAAATCTACATATTATTGAGTAGATGATAATACTGAAATACTGGGTGGGGAACGCAAACGAAGAATACACCCACGGTATATCCTGCCTGTCTGAAGAGGCGTCTAAAAGGGGCCACCAAGGGATGATCGAATTAGAACCATGAGACTACTTGTAATTAGTAGCACCGCGCGGGGATCACCATGGGTCGATTTTACCTGCGCGTAGTACCAGTACGTTAGGTACAAAAGAGGTTTATGATTAGTACCAAGAGAGTGCGCTGTCGGCTTTTAAATTACCTGTGATTAGTACTGCCACTGCCTTCGTAATGTCCAGGCCGTACTGTACCTCTGATGACGTCACGCTTTGGGGGGACTTGAAGGCGATACGCATACGCTCCGCTTGAATAACACGCTCGTTTAAATTACTTAAAGAACTGTTAACACCTTATTAAACCAAAACCTATCCTCAAATATTTGTTAATTCTGACATACAATGCATATCCTTCTCCGTAACGTTCTATTTCTCGCGTATATACGTTCGTTTGCGTGAGTACAGCCTAACACTTTGAGACATATTCTTGCGATTTTATCCATTTTCTGGTCAACTGGAACATTCACATCATACACACTGACAGAAAACATGCAGCCAATTACCATTACTATTTATTACAAATATAAATTATTTCTGTACCTCACTGTTTCCACTCCTGAACACCTGCAGCTTTCCTGGTCCTCTAACAGGAAGTTACGCCAGTATGGAGTAGGTCTGCTCTCTTTGAAGCACTTTGTTGAATACACAAGTTGGTGTGAATTTTGGAAAAGTTATTTAAAAATATATTCACCCAAATATATATACTGTAGGCCTACACTGGCCGGCCAGGTCTTCCAATTTCTTCCCGCAGTCACAAATGGCTAGGGAATCTGCCAACTGTATTGACTCCAAAGCCAGGGATTTTGTGACACACTTAGGATCGTCTGAATTTAGAAATACCATCTTATATGTATCTGACACTAACACACAAAGTACTTTGTACACCTCAATTCCAAGTTCTATTGACATGTCTGATGGATACTTTAAGACCCCTCGATTTAGGAAACTCAGATATCTTACTTCTGGAGGTAATTCATAAATAAGGTCTGAATATGTCAGAAGACAAGATTTACATTACTCATAATTTATTTATTTTTTAAAATTATTTTTTGCTATTTGCTTTTCGTCGCACCGACACAGATAGGTCTTACGGTGACGATGGGACAGGAAAGGTCTAGGAATGGGAAGGAAGCGGCCGTGGCCTTAATTAAGGTACAGCCCCAGCATTTGCCTGGCGTGAAAATGGGAAACCACGGAAAACCATCTTCAGGGCTGCCGACAGTGGGGTTCGAACCCACTGTCTCCCGAATACTGGATACTGGCCGCAGTTAAGCGACTGCAGCTATCGAGCTCGGCGATACTCATAAATAAGACTTGCATTTTCAAATACACCGAATTCAGATAAGCCGTAGGTTTGATTACATAAAAATATAGGGTCTACCTAATTTTGCCCATGTTTATGACATAATAAAAAAAATTAACTCATCTGGACGGGACACTCTTATTTCTCTCAGGATGTGATTTTTAGGAAAGTGCTTAATACATACAACTGTGTTGTGATTAACTATTAAATTCATCCTGGGATTAGCCTTTTTCCATAACTTAACTCTTTCTTCATCAGAAGGAAACACTAATACCGGAGCCTACTCTCCTTGTTTATAATTGGCTTTGCAGCCAGGCACACAGCAACTCTTAGGCATGGTGATTTCCCTCACTGATCATCTTAATTCAAGTATATACAATTCGTGGTTAATAATAAAACACAGAATGCACTAACTCAATTAATTTTACACTGTAAATATAACTGTACACAAATAACTACAAAATTAAAACACTGAAGAACGTTCTTCTTAACCTATAGCTTCACATAAATACACGCTCACACTAAGTTTTCTTCACTAGTTAACGACTTTCCACTTAATAATGCAGTCGATGACGACTCATTCTCACATATATCTGAGTGAACACGCGGCCATCGTTAAAAATTTCAATAAAACTGCGAAAATCTATTTTTAACTCTACTAACTCATGTGCTAAACTTCCCCCCTAACGATCAGCTGATTGATTTCCCGCGCTCGTTACAGTACGGCCTGGACATTACGAAGGCAGTGGTACTGCTATATGAGCGACACCATGGTTCTGGCTTGCCTATGATTAGTACCCACTACATGAGCAACACCACGGGATAGTTCGAGTCCCTGTGGTTAGTACACTTATGTGATGAACACCAGGTTTGCGTTGCCTGTGAATGGCGCCGCAATGTGTGAAACACCATAGGTCTGTGTTACATGTGCGAATTTCAACACCTGTGAGTAGTACCATAATGTGTGGAATACCGCGAGTTTACGCTATTTTTGAATAGTACCGCAACATAACAAATGCCCTGGTTCTACTTTCTTAGCGATAAGTATCATTATGAGGGGCAGTTGACTTGGATGTTGGACCCCTTTTAGGCTACAAGCGTCATCGATTCAGTATTGTGCTATAGAAGCAGTCCCTTGGTCAGTAATACTATTGTTTTACGTTAGTTTCTGTGAATATGAGGCATTATTTTAAATTCATATCCATCCATTCATTCTTCGTCCTCACGTTTTTGAATTCTGGTCAGTGGAGGGTTTTGGACTTTTAATTTGTCATTACATTTTGTCTCATGTCGTACCAATAGCGGCCGATTACCTAGATGTTAGGCCCCTTTAAACGACAAGCATCATCATCTTCTGCGTACGAAGAAGAGGAATGTTAGAGAAGGGTCTCACTGATGACAGGTCGATGGTATGAGAAGTAGCTAAGTAAGGCATAAGCTTGATCGACATGCTGCGAGTGGCGGGGCATGAGGGCTTGTTACGGTTCAAATCCCGTTACAACTTTTCATCTGTATGATTATTATTATTGCTATTATCGTTGTTTTATCTGTGTTATTATTATTACTGTATCTGTATTATTATTTTTATCTATATTATTATTATTATTATTATTATTATTATTATTATTATTATTATTATTATTATATCTGCATTATTATTACTGTTATTGTAACTATTATAATTGTTTGATTCAATTCTGTAATCTGATTTCGCTATGTATTAATTAATTATCACTTACTTTATTGTATTTAATTTATTGTGTATATATATGTGTGTGTGAATATTAACATCAAAACCATGGAAAGTAAGACTTGCTGCATAATATCAGATGTGGATATATATTTTGTGCCACTACCTTTAAAACATTGCACCACATTGTGCAATACTGCTACCGTAACTGTCGAGTCATCGCCCTATCATTGTATGCCTTTAGCGATGGCATCATTTTTAGGAAACACCTAGATCGCCTTAGGCTCTTTCGCAACAACCTGCAACGCTTTGAGTTGGGTGGGCGTGATAACATTGTTATTTTTGGAGATTACGTGTGGGTGTCAACTTTTGGCTATAATATGAGCTGTATATTATAGCGGGAGTCATTTAGATGGTGAGGCCTCAGTCGATCAGTCAGTTGGAGAATTCAGTTAGTTGGAAGCAGTTGATTGGAAGGAGATGAATGAAGAGACTTGCCATGAAGTCAGTTGGATACTGAGCCTTGCCATACGGAGTACTACTGAGATGGTAGTAGTCTGTCAGTAAGATGGAGAAGCAGCAGTCACATGGATATTTGGTCGCCAGTCACCATATGGATTAAATGTTTGGAGTGTGTTTCGTATATCTGTTCGGTCGAGTTTTTGTGTCAGTGCGGTGACAGCCGAATACTGATTCGTCGTAATTCAGACTAACAGTCATCAGTGAATTATTTGTAAAGTTCATTGTCAAGTGTAAATCTGATTTCAAGCCATGCTGTATCTCGTCAGTGAAACAAAAAGGATACATCACCAAATTAGGCTTGAGATATCTACAGATGACACCAACTCAAAGGAATACGTCGTAATTACACTTAAATTGTTGAAGGTACTGTTATGTGAACCAGTGAGGGATACATTTCTTGTACAACTTTAAAATGTCCGGTCGAGAGGAATTCAAATGTATTGTCTAGTTTCTTTCTGTCATAATTTTATATTCTCACTTGTTTTATCGCAGCAAATCTTACTATTTTAAGACAACATTTTAAGAATATATTTTGTTCGATATCAAATTAATTGATCGTTTTATTTCAATGGTAGAATTAGATAATCTCAATTTTAATGGGAAAACAAAACGACAATCTCCTTTTCCTAGAACCTATATATTATGCTGTCCAAGTAAGCTTATTACCTCACACCCTAGAGATATTCAAAACTCTCGTGTTATTATCGCTACATCTATTTGTAGTTGGCACCCATCATCAATTGTACGTGTAAGTAATCAGGTAAGAACCATAGAGTTCATAAATAATACACTAGAGGTAGCATTGGCGCTGCAGTCGCGTGCGAAGTTGAACGAGTGCGCTGTTTGGCAAAAGCTGGATTGTTTCGCATTGTCACTACTGGAACTTCCTGATAAATTGAAGTATATACTTCTCTGAAGGAAAATGCCAGTCTCCTGTGCAGCTTATGGCTGCATAGAGAGGTTCACACAGGGCAATGTCATATCATTTCACAGTTTTTCCTTGAAATTCATTTTCGTGCATATAAAATAATACTTTGCGTGACACTTATTGTCATGGGAATTGGCCTACTTGGGCTGACTTCGCGACTGATTCTCCTGTCGGCGTGAATAAGATTCTTTGGATCTTACCTTGAAGACCAAAATTAATGTTTTACGAAATATAAAAGATGATATTTTCCTTTCACTGAATAGCCATCCCTTTGAAAGCGAATGCCCAGAAAAATCATGTGCATGATACCGAGCGCGTGGTTGCAGGCTTTAGGTCACGTAGCTGTCAGCTTGCATTCAGGAGATAGTGTAATTGAATCCCACTGTTGGCGGCACTGAAGACGGTTTCCAATTTTTACACCAGGCAAATGTTGGGGCTGTACCTTAATTAAGGCCACAGTCGTTTCCTTCCCACTCCTAGCCCTTTCCTGTCCCATGGACATCGTAAGACCTATGTGTGTCGGTGCGACGTAAAGCGAATTGGTACAAGAAAGAAAATAAGAAAGATGTCCATGATAGCCTGAAATTGTGGTCCGTTTTTCTCGTTTTGTATGCATTTATAGTAGGCCTATTAAAAGCTATTAAATATATTTTGTGTATATACAGTTCGTTGCTTACCAGATTTTACAATTTAGAGACTAGATGTGCCACACTGTGTGAACATCTGAGTCTTTTACTTTCGTTAATATTATTATTCCTTTAAATGTCACATAGGACTTATTTGCATGTTTGGAATTATAGTGTATCTTCTTCTTCTTTTCTTCATGGGGGCCTCTAATAACAAAATTTTTTCAAAAGTGCTTACAAATGATTTGATCTTTAACCCTCTACTGCATACTGTTGCCGTTAGGCAACAAATTATATTTCACCTGCATAAATGGATAAATATTGTAGACAGAGGTAATTTTACGGCACACCTCCAACTGTACAGTCAATTAAAGTCATATACCAGTGATGCCTTGTTTCTTTACATAACATAAGACAAAACAGCCATACAACCAAAGGTACACCTTCCACCCCGTCAACATCCACGCGTACGGAGTACCTCTGGCTCAACCTCAAAGACATTACCGACCTATGGTCGAGCAAGTTGTACTTGCGCCTTGCAGTACGTACCCATGGCCAGTAGGCAGTAATGTTCGGTCTTTGAATGTTAAAAGCTTAGCGTAAAATCGTGAAAAATCGTATATAGGCCTATATCCCATTATGGCAATCCACATCACATACGAGTGTTAAGCTATTAGCCCCAGTTAAGAATTGCTGGTAAATCTAAAACACTGAGCGAATGTTGAGCATCAAAGCTTGAAATATGGCTTCCTCTTAAAGAGGAAGCTAAGAGGAAGCCATATTTAACAGAGTTGACTTACTACAATACTATTTATTGTCTCTAGGTGTCATTGTCATTGCCAGTGATTCCCTGTTATTGTGAGTTGTTCATTATCGTTCTACATTGATTCCTTTCCATTTAAGTTGTAATAACTCTATGTAACTTGACACAGTGTGGAGAGGTGGAAATGACGTCCCATCTGTCTCCAAAGACTCTTCTCTGCCTTAACTTTGTCATTATGACTTTTCGGTTTTGACACTCTCTGTCTGACCATAAAAATGGAGTCGGCGACTCCTGGGATGACATTTTAAATGCTATTATCGATCTTTTAATCATTTAAAACAAGCTTTGCCAAGTTCTCATCTCATTACTATAATTAGGAACTGTTATCTTCTCTGATGTCTTAAGGTAGCTTTACTCTCACTTTTTCTAATCCTTGTGAAGTATATTAGCTTTCCTATTTGTTCTGGAAATCTTGCCATGGATACCTTTTGTACGTGATATAATTATCTTATTTCATTTCTTTCTGGCTCGTGCCTGATTTTATCTGTGTTTGTGTACTTTAAATTCATATTTTGTTTTGGTGGGTATTTGATCCCCTTGTTTTGGTTACAAGCATGATAGTTGATATGTAGCCTATTATATGAATTTGAATAGTGGAGTAATTGCTTCATCTTGACCTTCTGAGACACAATATCTGTTTGCCCTGTCGGGACTATTGTTCTGCTTATCCCTAAAACCTGTTTTCCGACGTTTATTTGTGTCTGCAGCACACTCGTCATATCCGTCTGTGCTCTTGCTTTGAAGATAGGTTAAGTATTCCGACGAGTGTTGTTGTTTTACTATGTTTTACTCATCATAACTCGCAGGTCGCCTAGGGAGTCAAATTAAAAAGACCTGCACCAGTCCTGTCCGGAGGCCACACGCCATTAATTATTTCAGAGCTATATATTTGTTCGGTCTCGTGTTCGAATTGGTAGACCGTACAGCACGAGGCGTAGCTCTTCCCACAGTCCGCACAAATGTACCTCATTAACTGCAAAGGGAAGACAAAATAATGTCCATTTCATAACTAATTTATTAATTACATTAAATACACTGTACAAAATATGTAAAAATAGGACGCTAATATCCATGTTGTTGTACACTACCACTACTAACCTCAACACATGTTCACCTAAGCTGGCACAGTCTCAAAACTCACGCTATGCCGGTGAATAGCGCACCCTCCAAGGAGAGTACACCATAACCACTGTCTGAAGAGTGCTGCCCACTGGGTGCAAACGTATACTTAGCATTCAAACATTATTTTCTACCGTAATGTGTTTTTGCTTTGAATCAATTTATTTTCCTTTATCTTTCTTAATTGGTACAGTAGCTTACATTTATGACTATAAGTTATGATACGAGATGCGGGTACAATACCAGACTGTTTTCTGTCTGCTCCGGCCGAGTTCGCTATTGTTTCTCTTCCACTGCGTCGTAAATATCTGCTGCACTTAAAATCTCTCCTGTTAGGCTATCTCTAAGTGGAACACTTTGGGGAGGGTCGGTAGAGACTTTGTTAACGTAACTTTAAGGATTTTCGGTCTGTCGAAAACACTGCTTTTAATACACATAACACCGTAAAAATACACGCTATTAAACAAAGAATGATATCTTTCGTTCTAAAAGAACATTCTCATATTCTGTCAAATCACTTGAAATCATGCGTATACATATATTTACAATATTGTTTACATTGCGTAAACTTGTCTTTCATTGAGAGTTGGTGATATGAACAAGTTATAACAAATAATAATGATTGTAGTAGCATTCATCCGTTACCGTATTTATAGAAACGTTTTTTATTTATCTAAGCTCTTCAGAGTAGCCCGTTGCTTGCAAATATACTATATACAAGTATACTTACCAGATATTGTAATAGGAGTTGAATCATGGCTGAGAAATGATATAATGGATGCAGAAATATTCTCACGGAACTGGAGTGTGTATCGTAGAGATAGGATAGGAATGGAAGGAGGGGGAGTGTTCATTCTAGTGAAAGAAGAATTTGTAAGCTACGAAAAGGTTAAAGATGACAAACATGAAGTTCTAGGTGTAAGGCTGACCTCTAAAGATAATTGGCAAGTTTGGAGTGTACATACCGGGAAAGGGTAACGCTGACGCTGATTCAGAATTAATTGATAAGATAATCAGTTATGTTGGAAACGATATGGAAAGGAATGTGATAGTAGCAGGTGATCTCAATTTACTAAATGTCAATTGGAAGGCAATCCGAACGACAGGAAGCATGAACAACAAATCGCAAATAAGTTAATATAGGAAGGGAAGCTGATTAAGGAAGTGTTGGAACCAACTAGAAGGAAGAATATTTTGGATGTGGTACTGGTACAACCAAACGAGCTCTATGGAGAGAAAGAAGTAATAGATGGTAGTGATCACGGTGCTGTTTTTGCGGTAGTTAAAAATTAATATGAAAGAAAGGAAGATATTAAAATCAGGACTATTAGGCAGTACCATATGGCTGATAAAACAAGCATGAGGGAGTTTTTAATAAGTAAATATGTTCGGTGGAAAACGGTAAATAAAAATGTAAACAAATTCTGGGATGGGTTTAAAACAATTGTTGAGGAATGTGAAAATAGGTTTGTAACTTTAAAGGTGGTAAGGAATGGCAAAAATCCACTATATTATAACAGGGAAAGAAAGAGACGAAGAAGGAGGTGCAGGTTGTAAAGAAATAGAGTTAGACATGGCTGTGAAAGTAAGGAGAAATTTAAGGAAATTACTAGGAAATTGAATCTAGCAAAGAAGTCAGCTAAGGATAACATGATGGCAAACATAATTGGCGTCCGTACAAATTTTAGTGAAATATGGATGAGTATGTATACGTACTTTAAGGCAGAAACAGGTTCCAAGAAGGATATTTCAGGAATCTTTAATGAACAAGGGGAGTGTGTATATGCGAGGATCTTCAAAAGACAGAAGTATTCAGTCAACAATATGTAAAGATTGTTGGTTACAGGGATAAAGTCCAGATAGTGGAGTTGACTCATAGCAGTACTAAGGAAGTATTACAATTTACCTATGACAACAATGACATTTACAGTAAGACACAAAAGTTGAAAACTAGAAAAGCAGCTGGAATTGATAAGGTTTCGGGGGATGTACTAAAGACAATGGGTTGGGATATAGTACCATATCTGAAGTACTTATTTGATTATTGCTTACATGAAGGAGCTATACCAAATGAATGGAGAGTTGCTATAGAAGCCCCTGTGTATAAAGGAAAAGGTGATAGACATAAAACAGGAAATTACAGGCCAGTCAGTTTGATATGCATTGCATGTAATATTTGGGAAGACATTCTGTCTGATTATATTAACATGTTTGCAAATTTAATTACTGGTGTGATAGAAGGCACTTTGGGTTTAGGAAAGGTTATTTCACTGAAGCTGAACTTTTAGGATTCCAGCAAGATATAGCAGATATCCCAGATTCAGGAGGTATCGCGATTGACCTATCTAAGGCATTTGATAGGTTAGATCATGGGAGCCTACTGGGAAAAATGGGTGCTTTTGGACTAGAAAAAAATCTGACTGAATGATGGGTGGGTATATTTCTAGAAAATAGAACTCAGGGAATTAGTGTAGGCAATTATTTATCTGATCCTGTAATTATTAAGAGGAGAATTCCTCAAGGCATTATTGGACCTTTATATTTTCTTATATATATATATATAAATGATATGTGTAAAGAAGTGGAATCAGAGATAAGGCTGTTTGCAGATGATGTTATTCTGTTCAGGGTAATAAATAAGTTACAAGATTGTGAACAACTGCAAAATTACCTCGGTAATATTGTGAGATGGGCAACCGGCAATGATATTATGATAAACGAGGTTAAAAGTCAGGTTGTGAGTTTCATGAATATGAAAAGTCCTCTCAGTTTTAATTACTGAGTGGATGGGGTGAAAGTTCTTTTTGGGGATCATTGTAAGTACCTAGGTGTTAATACAAGGAAATATTTTCATTGGGTTGATCACATAAACATGATTGTTAATAAAGGGTGCAGGTCTCCGCACATGGTTATGAGGATATTTAGGGGTTGTTTAAAGGTTGTAAAGGAGAGGGCATATAATTCTCTGGGACCCTTAACAGGATTACCTAATTCAAGAACTAAAAAAATCCGAAGAAAAGCAGCTCGATTCGTTCTGTGTGATACTCGACAAAAGAGTAGCGTTACAAAAAAGTTGCAAAGTTTGGGCTGGGGAGACTTGGGAGAAATCAATCAATCAATCAATCAATCAATCAATCAATCAATCAATCAATCAATCAATCAATCAATCAATCAATCAATCAATCAATCAATCAATCAATCAATCAATCAATCAATCAATCAATCAATCAATCAATCAATCAATCAATCAATCAATCAATCAATCAATCAATCAATCAATCAATCAATCAATCAATCAATCAATCAATCAATCAATCAATCAATCAATCAATCAATCAATCAATCAATCAATCAATCAATAAATCAATCAATCAATCAATCAATCAATCAATCAATCAATCAATCAATCAATCAATCAATCAATCAATCAATCAATCGATCAATCAATCAATACTGATCTGCATTTAGGGCAGTCGCCCAGGTGGCAGATTCCTCACCTGTTGTTTTCCTAGCCTTTTCTCAAATGATTGCAAAAGAATAGGAAATTTATTGAACATCTCCCTTGCAAAGTTATTCCAATCCCTAACTCCCCTTTCTGTAAACGAATATTTGCCCCAATTTTTCCTCTTGAATTCCAACTTTATCTTCATATTGGGATCTTTCCTACTTTTAAAGACACCGCTCAAACTTATTCGTCTACTGATGTCCTCCCACGCCATCTCTCCACTGACAGCTCGGACCATACCGCTTAGTCGAGGAGATTGTCTCCTTTCTCCCAAGTCTTCCCAGCCAAAACTTTGCAACATTTTTGTAACGCTACTCTTTTGTCGGAAATCGCCCAGAACAAATCGAACCGCTTTTCTTTGAATTTTTTCCAGTTCTTGAATCAAGTAATCCTGGTGAAGGTCCCATACACTTGAACTATACTCTAGTTGGGGTCTCATCAGAGACTAATATGCGCTCTCCTTACTACAACCCCTAAATATCCTCAGAACCATGGGCAGAGATCTGTTCCCTTTATTTGCAATCATGTTTATGTGATTTTCCCAATGCAGATCTTTCCTTATATTAATACCCAGGTATTTACAATGATCTCCAAAGAGAACTTTCACCCCATCAACGTAGTAAATAAAACTGAGAGGACTTCTCTATTTGTCAAACTCACAACATGACTTTTAACCCCGTTTGTCATCACACCATTGCCTACTCTCCATCTCACAACATTGTCGAGGTCATTCAGCTGTTGCTCACAATCTTGTAACTTATTTAGTACTCTGTACAGAATAACATCATCTGAAAAATGCCTTATCTCTGATTCCACTTCTTTATACATATCATTGTTATATATATATAAGAAAACATAAAGGTCCAATAATACTGCCTTGAGGAATTCTCCTCTTTATTATTACTGGGACAGATAAAGCTTCGCCTACTCTTATTCTCTGAGTTCTATTTTCTAGAAACAGAGCCACTCATTCAGTCACTCTTTCGTCAAGTCCAATTGCACTCATTTCTGTCAGAAGTCTCCCATTATCTACCCTATCAAATGCTTTAGACAGGTCAATCGCAATACAATCCAATTGACCTCCTGAATCCAGGATATCTGCTATATCTTGCTGGAATGCTACAAGTTTAGCTTCAGTGGAATAACCTTTCCTAAACACAAACTGCCTTCTGTCAAACCAGTTATTAATTTCGCAAACATGTCTTATATAGTCAGAAAGAATGCTTTTCCAAAGTTTACATACAATGCATCTCAAACTGATTGGCCTGTAATTTCCTGCTTTATGTTTGTCACCCTTTCCTTTATACACAGGGGCTACTATAGCAACTCTCCATTCATTTGGTAAAGTTCCTTCATGCAAACAATAATCAAATAAGTACTTCAGATGTGGTACTATATCCCAACCCATTGTCTTTAGTATATCCCTCGAAACCTTATCAATCCCGGCTGCTTTTCTAGTTTTCAACTTTTGTGTCTTACTCTAAATGTCATTGTTGTCATAGGTAAATTTTAATACTTCTTTAGTACTGGTATGAGTCACCTCCTCTATCTGGACATTGTCCTTGTAATCAACAATCTTTACATACTGCTGACTGAATACTTCTGCCTTTTGAAGATCCTCGCATACACACTCCCCCTGTTCATTAATGATTCCTGGAATATCCTTCTTGGAACCTGTTTCTGCCTTAAGGTACCTATACATACTCTTCCATTTTTCACTAAAATTTGCACGGCCACTAATTATGCTTGCCATCATGTTATCCTTAGCTGACTTCTTTGCTAGATTCAATTTCCTAATAATTTCCTTCAATTTCTCCTTACTTTCACAGCCATTTCTAACTTTATTTCTTTCCAACTTGCACCTCCTTCTTAGTCTCTTTACTTCACATTCCTCTACAATTGCTTTAAACCCATTCCAGAGTCTGTTGACATTTTTATTTACCCTTTTCCAACGATCATAGTTACTTATTAAAAACTCCCTCATACCTGTTTTATCAGCCATATGGTACTGCCTAATAGTCCTGATTTTAATATCTTCCTTTCTTTTACATTTATTTTTAACTACCACAAAAACAGCTTCGTGATCACTAATGCCATCTATTACTTTGGTTTCTTTATAGAGCTCACATGGTTTTACCAACGCCACATCCAGAACATTCTTCCCTCTAGTTGGTTCCATCACTTTCTGAATCACATGCCCTTTCGATATTATCTTATTTGCCATTTGTTGGTCATGCTTCCAGTCGTGAAAGGAGACGAGCTGCTGGACTAAATGGTATGATCCGTGCTGTCAGTGGAGAGATGGCGTGGAATTACATCAGTAGATCAATATGTTTGAGTGATGTCTTTATAAGTAGGAAAGATCACATTATGAAGATACAGCTGGAATTCAAGAGGACAAATTAGGTCAAATATTCGTTTGTAGATAGAGGAGTCAGGGATTGGTATAACCGAGGGAGATGTTCTATAAATTTCCAATTTCTTTTCGATCACTTGGGATAAGGCTAGGAAAGCAACAGATACGGAATCTGCCACCTGAGCGACTGCCCTAAATACACTGAACTCTGTTCCGCGTTGAGTGGAGGGGAAGTAGGGGATTGAGGGGAGTATTGTAAATCCTGCCTTCTGTCCGTTGGAGATGGGAGAGGGTTATGTTGCTCCTTCATGTTATAATGTATTTTATGTTTAAATAGTACACGTAATTGAATGATGTTGATTAAATAAAGTATGGAATTAGAAAATATTTTATAATAATAATGCTATTTGCTTTACGTCGCGCTAACTACTTTTACGGTTTTCGGAGACGCCGGGGTGCCGGGATTTAGTCCCACAGGAGTTCTTTTACGTGCCAGTAAATCTACCGACACCGGGCTGACGTATTTTTGCACCTTCAAATACCACCGGACTGAGTCAAGATCGAACCTGCCAAGTTGGGGTTAGAAGGCCAGCCCCTCAACTGTCTGAGCCACTCATCCCGGTAGAAAATATTTTGTAAGATGATGTACAGTATTTTATGTTTAGGGAGTAAATGCAATTTGATTATTTTGATTAAAGTATGACATTCAATTATAGACTACCGGTATTTTGTAAGATGTTATTTTTAGTCATAAGTAATACCGGTACCGGTATCTTAAAAACCGTTTCGAGTGACGAAACACGCTGCCTAAGTTAATGACATTAATATAATTTTTTACAGGTGTGTTATAATGTTATATGTGTTTTAATTCGTGTTTTCGACAGACTGAAAAACATGAAACGTATGTTAACTAAGTCGACGCCTAAAAATATTGCTTCCTTCTTAATAAACCCTGCTTAAATGTACGAGTTTTTCGTTGTTGGAGTGCTCTCACTGCTCCTACAAACTGCTGCAACTTGCTACTTAATAGGATGGTTCTGAATCTGTGACTGAAGGGGTAAGCTTGTAACTCCATTTGAATAGGCTGTATATTCAAATCATTGGCGAAATTATAGTTTGCACGTAAGTACTCACTAAAGTAGCACAGTAAAGATATTTATATTTTTAAAAATTGTTGTTGACCCATTCTTCGAAGCCAGGAAAATGGACTGGTATGTGGTGTTTATATGGAAGCTTCCTGCAAGAAAAAGACATATCAAGTTCATAGTCAGTTAACACTTTTGAAGATCACCACATACCTGAAAGAAGATCTGTCATCAGACCCTTCAAGTCTTTACGATTATTGTAAAACCAATGCAATGTTTCGAAAGCTACGAAAACTAGCTGTAAAATATTAATGTATACCACCAGCAACAGTATTTTCTGAGAGATTGTTTAGCACAGTAGGTTTGATATGTAACAGATAAGGAGTAGGCTCGACTCCGATAGAGTGAGAATGCTTGTATTTTTGAACAAAAACTTGTAGCATTCTTGATACTGTTTTAGCATTCATTGGCTTTTTGGAATAGCGTCAAACGCTTACACTTATTTTTAACTTTTGGGTTGTGGATAGATGCGTAACCAAGTACTGAACAGAACTCCAAGCCAGAATATATTTTCATTTAATTTACAATTATACGAACGTGTTGATATAAAGATGCCTGTTTAATAAATAATATTGTTTTTAGGCATTTGTCTATTAGGTCTGTTAGGTCATCAGCACAGAGGCTGGTTGGATCCTCAAATAGCACCACAAAAGGCTATGCAGTTATAGGGAAACAGCAAAAACCAATGGCACAGCCCAAATGAGGCATTCTAGACAAGATGAGGAGGGGTAGTTTGCCATTGCTTTCCTCAATGGACCAGAGGGTACTACTGCAGCACGTCTGATCCTATGAGTAACACCTTTCTTAAAACACAAACACTAGTTGTGCTCCAGTGTCATTACTCAGCACCACCCATACCCCAGCAGCTTCCATATTGTCACAGCCATGGATGAGACTGGGACTTCGGTGGAATCTACACTTTTGCTCTGGCCTGTGCCAAGAGACGGGTAAAAATACTGCATCCATCAAGAAATGGCAACAGGCGGTTTAGACATTTGTATATTAATATTTTATTTCATGAATGAAAGTATCGAGTATTAAAGCACTGAGGAAAATACATACTGTCCCCTTCAAAAGTGGAAATAATTTATTAAGGGCGAATGATTTATTTCATCAGTGAGTTGAAACATTATTTCGATCGCCAGGAGGGTGAGATTTTACACTCCCGTGCTAGCGTGAACAAGCCGCCTGCGAACCGGTTTTCCCAACCTACCAAGAGAACGAGGAAGCAGGGCAGGGTGAGATTCCTGTTAGGTGTCCTTCAGACACATGTGTGTGTGTACCACGTGATCGGGCGGGCAGCGTGATTATAATCGATCAATAATTGCAAGGTCGTGTGACGTGAAACTAGGGCAGCCAATAAAAATGACAACCTTCACAGGAATGCAACAGATCCACCAATCAGATATAATTAAGAGGCACACTTCCGTCTTAAGACAGTGAATTTAGGGTAATTCCAAAGGAAATTTGATAGAGGGTTTTTACTTCTAAACACTTGATTTGAGCGTTACTCTGCTCTGAATGCAGCTACGGTCCAGATTGGACGTCGTTTGCTTTACTGGGAGACTTTGCATTAGAGAAGGCACTGAGGACTGAATAAACTGCAATTCAGGCATTTGAAAAACTTCTCTACGGTTTATTTATGACTGTCATAAGATAAGTGTCCATCTCCAAATTATTAAACATCGCGTGTGTATCCTGGACTATTGCTAAGACATTTATTAGTTTCAGCTTTTCTACGAGAACTCAGAAGAAGCAAGGTCGTTGGTTCGAGCTCGCTTCAAGATGGCTATCCCTTTCCGAGATGAATCCTACTGTTTCCTGTGCACCTTCATCTCCTCCATGGGTCACTAATTATGTAAGGCTTCGGACATGGGCAAGACTTTGTTCGATGGAAGGTGATGTGACCACGTACTAGGTCATCAGCCAGAATCCAGTTAACACCAGCCACATGAGTATTCCTTAAGAATTCATATTTCTATCTTTCTGTAAAATGTCTGTAAAACGTAGCCTTACCTTATTCATTTAGATTTTCTATTAGTTTAGCAGTAGTTTGACTTTTCATTCTTCTTTCCTCGGTGGGAGGTAGTTTGTGCTCTGGAATGAATGTGTATTCGGTTCTATTAGTTAGAGATAAGAGTGAATGTCATCGAGAGAGACCTCAACTGTCCTAAAATTTTAAGACGGCAGGAGAAATAAAAGTAAATGACCTCCGCGTTAATCTTGAATGATTTTGAAATAGTTTGAAAATTAATTGAGACAGATTAGGACAGTGTTCTAGTGTTTTTCTAAGTGTCAAATTTCATTCTACGATTATACGACATTTCTGTGGACTTTAGTTCGTTTAGAGTCATCTGAATAATTTTGTACGATAGCTTTGCAAGTGTGATTAGGCACGGTCAATAAATATAATAATAATAATGAGTAAAAATAATTAAACCTAATTACGGGCTAAAATTTGAATAAGGTCATGGGTTTAATGTTGGGTTGTTCTTGGAAAGAATTATCGTGTGCTCACTTTATGTAAAGTAGGCCTGGAACATGGCAATCCTCCGGACGGAGTAATGATGAATTATACGTATATTTTACTGTGCTATTAATTTGATTATGACTTGCAGATGGACATTATATATTGTGTGATAATTTATGCATCCATTAGAGTCATTCTGGAAGAAATGTGTCACTGGACATAATTTCTTCGAGCTTGAGCGCAGATTAATCGAGAACCACGATATAGTAGGAGAATAAGAATAAATGCCGCAACTCATGTACCGTAAGCGCGTATTCTAATATTTTGACCTGTGCTGTAGGTATTTTACTTGCTTATTTTGAATGATTTCTGTTTAAAAGATTCCCTTGAACATCGTTGTATAATTAATTCCTGCATAAAAGTGATAACCTTAACTCTATCACGTTCTAGATCGATACCTGGAATATATATCATATTGTCATCTAGAGAACGATTTCCCTAATTTGGAATAAATCCAAAATTTAATAATAATGGGTTAGTGTTCGTGTAAATAATATTGTAATATTGTCGTGTACCTATGTGTGAATGTGTGATGTGTGATTTGATTATATTCTGTGTTTTGTGAATATTTCTTGAATGGTTTTATGATGATGTTCTCCACTGCGCGCGTCAAATTTTGAACGATTTACGTTATTTTCGCGTGTCCGTGATTTGATGAATTGTGAATATTTAGAAGATTTTATTATAATTTAAGGTAGATTAGGATCTAATTCACTAAAATAAATTGAATAAGAGAAGGCAACGTCCGTGGATTGATGTCACGAGGCTGAATTTTTAGTTATTGTACGTTCACTTATTGCATAACAACGAGTAACGTTTAGGTTGATATGAGATCAAATAAGAATTAATTATGAGAAGTTCAGTCACTTAATAATTATAAAAATGAATTGATTGATGAAGGGAAAGTCTAAGGAAGACTTATTAACCACAATTTCTTGAATTAAACATTTTTCAATAATTTTAATAAGGGAAAGAAAATGATCATTTTCTTGTAGAATTAAGTGAGATCCAGAAGGAATATTTTAATTTAAGCAATTTGATTATCATTATTGGAGAGAGTGATACCAGATAGTATTTTGATTTTCAATCCAATTTATAGTAAGTTAATGATCCCTATTATTATTATTACAGACAATAACATTCGTTGAGCTTTAATTTGATTAAGATTCCTTATAGACGATAGCACGAGGAGAAGAGATTTTCAAGAATTGGTCCCAGATTTTGTAAATTTAATTGTTTATTGGAAGAGTGATAGTTTTTAATAAATGTATAAACCTATTTTAGTTTCTTTTCATTTGTCGCTAGTCCTTCATCTATTCTTGCTTTAAAATTTTCTGCACAGCCGATAAGCGAACGGTCTACCTCTGAGACCCTCGCCCTCCGGCGAGCTGAGCCCGGCATGATGGGGGCAATACATTGGTATAGAGTATTGACTAAACTATGTCCGCCCATCTCTAATTTATACCTTTCACAGTATTAAAACAATGATACAAAGTAAGTTTGTGGTACTTAAAATGGCTCAAAAGTATAAAAACAAAAATATATCTCTGAATAAATAATAGCACAAAACAGATTTGTCTTATTGTCATTAGGGGAGGGAGAAATGCATAAATATGCATTGCTTGATCTGTGATAACTAATTACATTATTTAATATACTGTACTGAAATATTACTTGACACTCACCAGTCAGAGCAATAGCTCTTTCGAAGTCCACAGGTTCTTGTATGGCCAATTCATCTGCAAAAATGTCAAATCATAAATTAATATGTATAGCTGCTCTAAAAAGAAATGGCATACGGAATTTATTGTGTGTTCCTTGTATTTTAACTATTTACGTGCGAAAAAGTGAAAGTATGTATACTCGTGTTCATAAAAACAGAACACCTTGAAAGACTAAAGATAAGAAGTTCATATTCACAGGAGATGTTCATTAGTATGTTCTGCAGAAAGGATTAGCATTTCAGTCACCTAGGTTCAGCGTGTGTCCTATTGCGTAGTAGCCACTGGGTCCTCCATGGGCTCTGATAATGTGTTCCATGCGTGATGGCATCGGTACGTATAAGGCGCGAATGGCATCCTGGGGTATAGCCATCCATACTGCATTCACCTGGTTCCACAGTTCATCTTGGGTTGTTGGCGTTGGGCCACAGCGCCGCACCCGTCGTTTCACCATATCCCACACATATTCTGTTAGCGAAAAAACCGGTGATCGGGCGGGCCAGTGCAACAGTCTGATATCCTGTGACAACAAGAAGGCACGGGTTCGTGCAGTAACATGTGGTCGCGCATTGTCCTGCTGAAATATGGCGTCTGGGGTGTCGTGCAGAAAGGGTATGGCTACGGGCCGCAGGATGTCATTCACGTAGGTAAAACTGGTCTCAGTGCCCTGGACACGCACCAACTGTGATTTGTGGTTGTACCCAATAGCACTCCACACCATGAGGCCTTGAGTTGGCGCTGTATGCTTTGTGCAAATGCAGCCAATGTGATACCTCTCCCCCTGTCTGCGACGAACCAAATGCGGTCATCATTTTCAAACAAACAGAACCTGGATTCGTCCGAAAACACTATCTGCTGCCACTCCTGTCCCTAGTGACGTCGTTCCATACACCATTGCAGTCTAGCATGTTTATGCACATTAGTCAAAGGTAGGTGGACATGTGGACGATGTGCAGGTAACCAGACCGTAATAAACGGCGACGGACTGTCACTCCTGATGGTGTAAAACGTGTTACACTGTTCCACTGTTGCGCCAGAGCCGAGAAGGACGCAGATCGTCCTGCAATGCCATTCGAATGAGTCGTCGCCATAAGATCTATCTGTGTCGGTGCGACGTAAAGCCAATAGAAAAAAACAAAACAAAAAAAAAAAAAAAAAAAAAAAACGAATGAGGTGTCGATCTTCTCCGGGGTGGTCTAGGTGGTGCGACCAGACCCATCTCGTCGTGTTCTACGGCCTTCTGTGAACCATTCTGTACACACCCGTTGCACTGCCAACACACTTCGTCCCGCACTAGCAGCAATTTAACGGATGGATGCATCACGATCTCTCATGCCAATAATGCGCCCTCTTTCAAACTCACTAATTTGGCGGTACCGTTCTCGCATACGTCTGCGAGGCATCCTACAGGTCTGCTCAAGTCACACTGATCCATTACCTTCAGTTTATAGCGACAACGAGAGCCGCAGGCACATTTTACCAGTCGGTGGTGGTGCGCCGATATATCGATGTGGACCTTGAATCTGAGATGCTAATCATTTCTTCAGGACGTGCAAATGTCCTGTGAATGAACTTCCTATCTCTAGTCTTTATGGTGTCTGGTTTTTACGAACATTTCTGACAAAAAGTAATGATGTTCTGTTCCAAACCTTGTATAAATCAAATGTTATGACATTACAACAATATGGCAATAGGCCATTTGAGAAATGTCAGTGCAATAAGTGAAAACTCTAGCGACCCTGACAATCACAACACAAATAATTCCATTTTCTGCCTTTGAACGAGAATAACAATAGTTGTCGAATCTCATGCCACATACTTTTGTAGACATTGCAGCTTGTCTACAACAGCTAGTCGCGCTTCTAAGTCAGGTAATAATGGCTCTGTCTTCTAAAAATGCAGCAAGGGCCATGCATTAGTGGAGGATGGGTGCAGTATACACTATGTGGCAGACGTTATGCATCTAGTTCTAATGTGTACATAACTGTTAATTGACACAGGGAGAACAATATCTACACTGGGAGGCCCAGACCTGGTCTTATGAGAAGCACTACTAAACGTGATGATCACTTTCACGTAGTAAATGTTCTTTGTGATCTACACACAACAGCTGTGCAAGCCAGATATCGTTTTCAGCAGGTATGGGGCATGAATATCAGTGAAAGGACAGTATTAATGAGGTTGTACGAAGTGGATCTACAGTTCAAAAAGCCCGCAACAAGTCGTATGTTTACGCGCGAGCCCCTCTTGGATGCAATTCGCCAACTCCCATCGAAACTAGACTGTGGAGTTGTAGAGCTCAGCGTTATTTACAGATGAATCCAGCTTCTGTTTGGAGGGGAGAGAGTTTTGAGAGGACCAAGGGAACGTTATTCACACTCTGCAAGGACACTGTTCAATGGAGGTTCTGCTGTGCTTTGGGCTTGGATTATCATTGATGCCCCCGCATTTAGCTTATATTTGTCGAGAACGAGAGTCTGACTGTCCACTGATACATCGAGGAGGTTTTTATGGATTACGTGGTGCATTTTTCACCTCTCATTGCCAAGAACGATATACTAAGGCAGGGCAACACTTTCCCGCATGTTGCCTTCGGTTTACGTGACTACTGGATGAAATCCGGAATGAGCGCATCGTGTGGCTTACTTGTAGGCTCAGTCTACACTCCATATAGCATATCTGGGATGTTCCTGAGTGACATTATAGAAGTTGTTCCTCTAACACACTGGCTCATCTTCGGGCTGTGTTTCAGGCAGAATGGGAGCTCATATCTCGAGAGAACATTCGAGATTGAATCTTGAGCATGCCACATCGATTCACAGTTCTAACTGCGGCTAGAGTTGGTAATACACGTTACTGAGGCAATGGAAATGTGTTCAAGCATAGGGAGAAATTACAGTACTGCAGAGCGCCAGGTTTTGACGTTTACAAATTCGTGTCGGTGCACTGTTGTGATGGTCACGATCAATGATTTTATTAATTATTTTGCTGAGATTTTTCAAATGGGTTAATAAATGAAATATATATTGTCATATGGTTGTAATTTGTGATATCTGAAGTCATCTATTTTCAGTTTCGACTCAGTCAATTTATAACTGTTAGGTTCTTCAAGTCAGCCGAAACTAATTTTGCATAAATTAATTTTTAAACTACCTGCAAAAAGAAAACATATGGTGACAGAATTATACCTGCACTGTGGAGTTGTAGAGGTCATTACTATTTACGTATGAATCCAGATTCCCTTTAGGAAACCAGATGGACGGGAGAGAGTTTGGAGAGAACCTAGGAAATGTTATTCACCCTGGACTTTCTCTGTTCAGTGGTCGTATGGATATTATACACCTGAAAATACTGTTTTCATATGATCTCTTTTTTAGGTAGTTTATCCATTTTATTAAAATTCAGTTTCGACAGGCTGGATAACCTAAAAGTTATACATATTGTTGTAATGTCATAATATTTGAAACTTTCCACAGTTTCAAATGGACTAATATTAAATTTTGTCTGAAACATACAATGTTTCACTTTTTTTGCTGGTCAGTAAATTTAATCAGACTTAATTTTAATCATTATCAATATATAATTCACTTCCCATGGAGATACAAACCCGTGGATATCCCCTATAAACACTATGTTTGCTGCGTCTGGACAAGAATTGTTTTACTAAGTTTTGAAAACGAAGAATAATGATCCTTTTGTTGTGCTATGTGATTGCTGTGAATTTGGCTGAATCTCTAAATTTACGGTTTGAGAATTTGGGGAAGGAGTGAAACGGATCGTTTTCATTGCTGTTCCAACATAATTTTGGTGACCTCGACGTGATGTAATAACGCAGATACTGGCGAGTCTCAATCTGTTTATTATGGGTCTATTATCGTAACGGAAGAAATGGAGGCAGTACTTAAGAAACGTAAAGTGGTGAGAGCATGTTTTACTAAGACTTATGACAGTTTTACACAAGAAATAGATTCTGAGAATCCGAATGAGGAAAAAGTGAAATCAAAGTTTTCTATGTTAGATAGGTTATCCGGCGATCTTAATAAACTAGACAATCAAATGGCCACGTTGATGTTAGATGATGCAAATGTTGACTTTGAAACAGAATATAACACTGCAGAATCATATAGAGAAAAAATAGATAGTGTTAAGGTAAAGATGGAAACTTTTGTTACAAAATGCGCTCAAACAGGACTAGTCAGTGGTGCCCAGTCGGTTAGTTCATCCCTAAACTCAAGTAGGAGAAAACTTAAACTTCCTAAAATAGAGCTGAAACAATTTAGTGGAAATATAAAAGACATTATGGGTTTTTGGAATCAGTTTAAAAGTATTGCCGAATACGGGGATATGGACGATGCAGATAAATTTCAGTATTTTCTTCAGGCTACAGTAGAAGGTTCACGAGGCAGAGAGATTGTAGAGAGTTTCCCCGCATCTGCTGAAAATTATAACAAAGCTATTGAAAGCTTAAAAAATAGATTCGGTATGGAAGAATTGTTGACCGAATATTACGTGAGAGAGCTACTAGAACTCTTGATAAAATATGTAACAGAGACCCAAGCCAGGCTTGAAATAGCTTATCTCTACGATAAGTTAGAAGCACACCTGAGAGCATTGGAATCAATCGGGATGACATCAGATAAATACGCAGCGATGCTATTTCCACTTGTGGAATCCTGTATTCCAGAAGATCTACTTCGGGCGTGGTTAAGGAACCCTGTAGCAGTCGAACAAGGGAACGAAGAAGGTAGAATCTATGAAGACCAATTGAAACGTCTTTTAGCATTCTTGCGGTGTGAAGCTGAGGGTGAAGAAAAAATAGCACTAGCAAAAGCTGGCTTCAAAGTTCATGGAGATATTAAGCAATAGAAGAACAACGGAGAGCAAGTTGACGACAGTGATGTTATGATTACTGCAACAGATTTATTTTCTGGTGAGAAGAATAATAGTCGTGTTGTGTGTCTGTTCTGTGATAAAACTCATGAGAGTAAGGATTGTTTCCATGCCCAAAAATTATCCCTTAGCCACAAGCAAGACTTGGTGAGGAAAGTGAGAGGATGTTACGCATGTTTAAAACATGGTCATCGAGCAAAGGACTGCTAGCAGAGAGTAAATTGCATAATCTGCTCCAAAAGACATTATACAGTCATGTGTCCAAATCTAGAAAATGCACAGAAAAAATTATCTGTCGAAGATAAAAATGATGAAGACGACAAAACGTGTTTATCTAGTCAGTGTACCTCAGAGGTATTTCTTCAAACACTCATGGGAAATCTCGTTGCAAATGGCAGAAAGCGGAACGTAAGGGTAGTAATTGACTCAGGTTCACAACGATCGTATATCCTGAAGAAGATTGCAGAAGAAATGAGGTGTCGACATGTAAATACTGAGATGGTAAAACACGTCCTATTTGGTGGGAGCTCAATCAAGAAAACGGAGCACCGATGTTACAGCATCTGCTTAGAAAGCTTGGAAGGAAACTACGCTAGCAACGT